>NC_052147.1:274744938-274830533 GCF_902713615.1 Scyliorhinus canicula | reverse complement strand
GATCGGGGCCCACCGATCGGTGGGGGGCCTGTGCACTCTTTTCCTACACGTCGGCCGCTGTGGTCCTCCTTCATGGCCGATGCGTAGGTGAACCCCCCCCCCTTAGCAGCCGCTGATGCTCCCGTGCATGCGCGGACACTTGCCGTCCGGCGGAGTCCCTTTGGCCCCGGCCCCTTTGGGGCGGGCCGAAGCCGGAGTGGTTCACGCCACTCCATCCCACCGGGACCCCCCGCCCCACCGGACACGGGAGAATCCCGCCCATGAGTTGGATTCAATTTGAATTGGTTTTTGGAGCAGGCAAGGAGCTGGATTAGGGGTTCGCGTCTGTCCACACTCTGAGCTATGGCTTTGGAACTCAGATAAAGTAATGGATAAAAAATAAATTAAAAAATCTAACCCTGAAATATGAAAGATAGTATAGGAATAAACTGCTTCCCCAGGAGAAGTCAAAAAGGTCAAATGCAACACCTTTGTTAGGTACTTTGAATTAAAGAAAGAAAGAAGGAGAGAGATTTATTATATGGCTCCTTTCACAATCTCAGGATGAAAAGCCTAACAGGAATTAAGTACTGTTTAAGTTAGTCACTGTTATAATCAAAGAAATATGGCAGCCAATTTGTGCACTGCAAGATCCCAGAAGCAGCAATGTAATATTGACACTGGGCTGGATTTAATGCTGGCCAGACTTGACCTGCCAAGGGTTTTGAAGGCGGGGAAAGGGCCGGTAAATGCAGTGAGTGGCTCGCCCGCCTTGCCCTCACCACAATTACACCAGTGGCAGGGGTGACGTTGAATGGCTCCGGCCACCAGTGGGCCAAATTGAGGCCCTTAAGCCAAAGGTTTTGACCCTTCATGTTGCCCTCCCTCCATGGCCTCTTAGCCCCAGCCTCTGAACTGCTTACCACCCCCCCACCCACTCCCCCCATTACTGGGGCCTATGAGTTTGGCAAGTGGTAAAATACCTTGTTCCGTGTATTTTGATCCTGTGTTATTTGGTGAGATGCCAGTGCAGTGAAGCTTCAGGAGCAGTTGGGCCACTCAAGCAGCATCTTCCTGATTTCCACACTCAACTGCGAGAGAGTAAGGTTGCTGTAAGTTTCTGTCTGATACATACTCAAGGCCATTGAATTCCAGGCAATGACCAGTCAAGTTCCAGGCAATGGTTATCTTCATAAAAATAGAATCTAACCATCTCTTATGACATTGATAAGCATTCAGCTTATCATTCAACACAGAATCCCCTACTATAACACTTTGGTAATTACCATTGGCCAGAATCATAACTTGATCAACTTATCAGTGATAGGCAGCATGATTTTGTGCAGGGAAGTTAATGTCTTACAAACCTAATAGAATTCTTTGAGGAAGTGACAAAGTTAATTGACGAGGGAAGAGCTAGTACATGGACTTTAGTAAGGCGTTTGATAAGGTTTCCCATGGCAGGTTGATGGAAAAAGTGAAGTCGTATGGGGTTCAGGGTGTACTAGCTAGATGGATAAAGAACTGGCTGGGCAACAGGAGACAGAGAGTAGTGGTGGAAGGAAGTGTCTCAAAATGGAGAAGGGTGACTAGTGGTGTTCCACAGGGATCTGTGCTCGGACCACTGTTGTTTGTGATCTACATAAATGACCTGGAGGAAGGTATAGGTGGCCTGCTTAGCAAGTTTGCAGATGATACTAAGATTGGTGGAGTTGCAGATAGCGAGGAGGACTGTCAGAGAATACAACAAAATATAGATAGATTGGAGAGTTGGGCAGAGAAATGGCAGATGGAGTTCAATCCAGGCAAATGCGAGGTGATGCATTTTGGAAGATCAAATTCAAGAGCGGACTATATGGTCAATGGAAGGGTCTTGGGGAAAATTGATGTGCAGAGAGATCTGGGAGTTCAGGTCCATTGTACCCTGAAGGTGGCAACGCAGGTTGATAGAGTGGTCAAGAAGGCATACAGCATGCTTGCCTTCATCGGACGGGGTATTGAGTACAAGAGTCGGCAGGTCATGTTACAGTTGTATAGGACTTTGGTTCGGCCACATTTGGAATACTGCGTGCAGTTCTGGTCGCCACATTACCAGAAGGATGTGGATGCCTTGGAGAGGGTGCAGAGGAGGTTCACCAGGATGTTGCCTGGTATGGAGGGTGCTAGCTATGAAGAAAGGTTGAGTAGATTAGGATTGTTTTCGTTGGAAAGACGGAGGTTGAGGAGGGACCTGATTGAGGTCTACAAAATTATGAGCGGTATGGACAGGGTGGATAGCAACAAGCTTTTTCCAAGATTGGGGGTGTCAGTTACAAAGGGCCACGATTTCAAAGTGAGAGGGGGAAAGTTTAAGGGAGATGTGCGTGGAAAGTATTTTACGCAGAGGGTGGTGGGTGCCTGGAACGCTTTACCAGCGGAGGTGGTAGAGGCGGGCACGATAGCATCATTTAAGAAGCATCTAGACAGGTATATGAATGGGCAAGGAAGTAGACCTTGGAAAATAGGAGACAGGTTTAGATAAAGGATCTGGATCGGCGCAGGCTGGGAGGGCCGAAGGGCCTGTTCTTGGGCTGTAATTTTCTTTGATCTTTGTTCTTTGTTCTTTAAATACGTTGGATATAAGAACAGTTCAGAGGTTGGGAATTCTGCAATGAGTAACTCACCTCCTGACTCCCAAATGCCTGTCCACAATCCCCAAAGCTCAATTCAGGAGTGCGATGGGATGCTCATAACTTGCCTGGATGAGTGAAGCTCCAACAAATCTCTAGAGATACGACACCATCCAGAACAAAACTGTCCACTTGACTGGCACCCCATCCACTAACATTCCGTCCATCCCCCACTGACGCACAATGGCAGCCTTCTGTGTGTACCGTCTACAGGATGCGCTGCTGGAACTCACCAAAGTTTGTCACCAGCACATTTCAAACCCATGACTGCTACAATTTAGACGGACAAGAGCAGCAGATACATGGGAACACCGCCACCTGAATGTTCTCCTCCAAGTCACCCACCACCTTGACTTGGAAATATATCGCCGTTAATTCACTGTTGCTGGGTCCACATTTTCCGGCTCCCTCCCTTTCCTTTTACATTTTTGAGTACCCAATTCATTTTTTCCAATTCAGGGTCAATTTAGCGTGGCCAAACCACCTACCCTGCACATCCCTGGGTTGTGAGGGCGAAGCCCACGCAAACACGGGGAGAATGTGCAAACTCCGCACGGACAGTGACCCAGAGCCGGGATCGAACCTGCGACCTCGGCGCCGGGAGGCAGCAGTGCTAACCACTGCACCACCCCGCTGCCCTAGAGCCCCCTCTCTAACAGAACAAACGCCGCACAGCCTGTAGATGTTCAAGAGCTGATTTAGCTGATAGGGGCTGGTTTAGCTCACTCAGCTAAATTGCTGGCTTTTAAAGCAGACCAAGCAGGCCAGCAGCATGGTTCGCTTCCCGTACCAGCCTCCCCGGACAGGTGCTGGAATGTGGCAACTAGGGGCTTTTCACAGTAACTTCATTGAAGCCTACTCGTGACAATAAGCGATTTTCATTTCATTTTTCATTTCAGAAGGGCAGCTCATCACTGGTTTGAGTGGACAGTCAAGAGCAAAGGTGAGACTTGTAAAGCTAAGGTCACACTCTGCAAGCAGGATACGTTAAAGGAAGTTCCAAGGGATGTGTTAAAGGGGTGTCAGAAGGTAAATCGATAAACCTATTTACACTTGTCAGTGATTTGCTAACGAGGGCGTAACTTTAGCATGAAGGACAAAAGAACTAAGGGCAAAGTTCGAAAATATTTGCCAAACGCAGGAACTCAGAGTGAGCGATGTGTTCGAAAAGTTGAACATTAAGGCTACATAAATCATTGGATTTAAGAACAGTAAGAAGTCTTACAATACCAGGTTAAAGTCCAACATGTTTGTTTCAAACACTAGCTTTCAATGCTGGCATCTTTGAATATATCTATATATATGTTTCTGGAACATACCTCTTAATTCACCTGAGGAAGGAGCAGTGCTCCGAAAGCTAGTGTTTGAAACAAACCTGTTGGACTTTAACCTGGTGTTGTAAGACTTCTTACTGCGCTCACCCCAGTCCAACACCGGCATCTCCACATCATGGATTTAAGAAGGAATTAGATAAATCCTTAAAAGATGTGAGGGTATTGCGGTTCTGGGAAACATGGAGTAAGGAGCTGTCGCATTGATCTCGTGCAGCATTGACACAATGGGATCAATGTTTCTTTCAATGCTGAAGTTTCCACACTGAGAACATGTTACCAGCCTTGCCTTTCTGATTTTAATTGGCTGAAAATGTTCAGTTCCTTTCTCACAAGTCAGCTGCCCTTTTCAGGTCAGTGAAAGGTAGGAAGGCCTCTAACACCCACCTCACATTCCACACAGCTCACTGAAGAGGAAATGTCGATAAGGTACTATGTTGGGCAATTAATTACCTTTCTAGCCCGGCACCAAAAATGACGGCCAAACCTTTAATGTGATCATAGATCATAGAATCCCTACAGTGCAGAAGGAGGCCATTCAGCCCATCAAGTCTGCACCGACCCTCTGAAAGAGCACCCTACCTGGGCCCACCCACTCGCCCTATACCTGGTAACCCCACCTAACATCTTTGGACACTAAGGGGCAATTTTGCATGGCCAATCCACCTAACCTGCACATCGTTGGACGCTAAGGGACAATTTTGCATGGCCAATCCACCTAACCTGCACATCTTTGGACACTAAGGGGCAATTTTGCATGGCCAATCCACCTAACCTGCACATAGAAATCATAGAATTTACCGTGCAAAAGGAGGCTATTCGGCCCATCGAGTCTGCACCGGCTCTTTGAAAGAGCACCCTACCGAAGCCCATACCTCCACCCTATCCCCATAACCCAGTTACCCCACCCAATGCTAAGGGCAATTTAGCATGGCCAATCCACCTAACCTGCACATCTTTGGACTGTGGGAGGAAACCGGAGCACCCGGAGGAAACCCACGCACACATGGGGAGAACTTGCAGACTCCGCACAGACAGTGAACCAAGCCGGGAATTGAACCTGGGACCCTGGAGCTGTGAAGCAATTGTGCTAACCACCATGCTACCGTGCTGCCTTTGGACAGTGGGAGGAAACCCAAACAGACGTGGGGAGAAGGTCCACAAAGCCACCCAAGGCCAATATTGAAGCCGGGTCCCTGCCACTGTGAGGCAGCAGTGCTAACCACTGTGCCACCATGCTGCTCAATGATGGGCTTCTCCGAAAAGATTGGAACAAGATTCAATGGCAAAAGTGAGAGGAATCTGCTGTATCTCTTGGTCAAGGTGGGGGGGGGGGGGGGGGGGGGGCGCGGGGGGGGGGGGGGGGGTTAGTATTTACAAATAACCCTCACTCAGAAAATAAAATGAGTTAATGTGGAAGAGCATGTAGTCTGGGCTTCAGCACCATTGGTTCAAGAACGGCATAGATCGAGAATAAAAGAGATTGTGATGGACTTCAAATGGAGATTGTGATTGATTCAGGGGTTGGTTTAGCACACTGGGCTAAATCGCTGACTTTTAAAGCAGACCAAGGTAGGCCAGCAGCACGGTTCCATTCCCGTACTAGCCTCCCCGAACAGGCGCAGGAATGTGGCTACTAGGGGCCTTTCACAGTAACTTCATTGAAGCCAACTCGTGACAATAAGCGATTTTCATTTCATTTCATTTTTCAAATTGTTTCATTTACTGCTCTGGGGTGACATTTCTTTTACTATTAAAACATCCATAGTAATAATCTTTATTGCCACAAATAGGCTTACATTAACACTGCAACAAAGTTACTGTGAAAAGCCCCCCTAGTCACCACGCTCCGGCGCCTCTTCGGGTACACAGAGGGAGAATTCAGAATGTCCAATTCACCTAACAGCACGTCTTTCGGGACTTGTGGGAGGAAACCGGAGCGTCCGGAGGAAATCCACGCCGATTGGGGGTGAACATACAGACTCTGCACAGACAGTGACCCAAGCCAGGAATCGAACCCGGGACCCTGGCACTGTAAAGCAACAGTGCTGCCCACTGTGCTACCGTGCCGACCTGGTATTTCTTGTGATATTTCTGCGTGTAGGTTTTAGCTTTGAGCCAGATTAAGAGCAGCTTTTTCGCTTTACGCTCGCAGCTACAAGAGCCAACTTATCAGCCCGTCCTGTTTCTTGTAGGGGGCTTGCAGCGTGTGTGGGAGATGGAGAGAGGAGCAGAGGCAGGGAGAGCCTCCGGCAGATTTTAAATGGGTGGATTTATGGCTAACTAACCCTAAGAATGGGTTGAGGATTACCCTGCTGTATATGTATCAACATCGGTTGTGCTGGAACTTTGAATGAGGTGTTTCGACAGAGAGTGGGAGGGGCTTCCAACATAATTAATAACCACAAAAGACAACATGCCGTCCAAGGTAACAAACCCAATGGTGTTGCTACTCGCAGAGTGCGTTGGAAGTCTGCTCAGGAGTATAGCTGGAATGTAAAGATCTTAATGTTGACTGACAAGCAGATAAAATCACCTGTCAGCACGTCTCTACGATTCATCAGGCCTCCTGCACAGACAGAACAGAAAGATCTCTTCCACTTAAGAATAACGAGTAGTTGGCAGACAGCAGGCATTGTGGTTGACTTTATTGAGTAAGATGTGCAGCCTGCCCTGACTCAGGGAGATTCACTTCAGGCAGGCGCTAAATCCACCACAGTTGGCTTCTCGCCAGTTCAACTGGAGCCAACAGCTGATGCCACCACCAGTTTAGTTTGTAAAAGGGTTTGGTCTTGTTTGCAATTTCTCCTCAGGGCCATCACTCAGGGCCCTGCAGTTCCAGATGCTGCCAACATGGGCATTCTTCATCAGTGGGCTCAGTGAAAGCAAGACTCGCACCCACCCATTTGAGTATTGCTGAAAAGGGAGGGGTGTTGTCAAAGCTTCTCGTCTTGCACTCACCAGAAATGCCAAATGCAAGAATGCCAAATTTCAGACTATCATAACAATTCATACTGCAGGTGGACAGGGCGCTGATTGACTGGTAAGTCAAACCTAATTGGAGAAATAAATGGGGAACTATAAGCTCCCCAAGCTCCCGGGTAATTCAAAAATTGTGCAAGGCTTGAAGAAGTTCCTTTTGTATACAGAGAGCAGGCCCCTGCAAATGAATATACATAACTTCTAGCGAATGTAAATGCGCCATGTTATGAGCTTGACCGATTATCTCAAATTGATTGTTAGTGTTTTATTAGTACACTCAGGATTGTTCAGCAAGTGCTGTCCAATCAGGAAATAAATCTCACAATCTAGTTTTATTTTGGGATTTCCAAGCATGAACTGGTTTTACATTGCTCAAGCTGACTTATTATAAAAGCCTAAGTAGCAACCTGACTATTATAAACAAGGGAAGGAACATGTTGATTTGCCCTGTTGAGTGCAAGATAAAAAGCTTCGGCAGCATGTCTCTCTTTGCAGCAATATTCAAGCTCTCCATTATCAAGTGACTGCCTATATGCACATTTATTTATTGGGTGTTAGAACCAGATTCTTTAGTCACTCTCAAAAGAGAATTGGATAAATTCTGAAAGGATAAAACACATTCTGGGATATGGGGAAGGAGCAGGGGCCTTGAACAGATTCAATGGGCAGAATGGCCTCCTGCTCTTCTTTACTATTCTGAGATTCTATCCTTCGCCTTTTATGACTTCAGGGCATCCCAAATCTCCTTGCAGCCAATCTGATGTTCTCTTTCAAGTAGAGTTACTGTGGTAATATATCAAGCCAGAAGCCAATTTGCTCACAGCAAGCTCTCCCACAAATAGCAATGTAATAATGACTAGTCTGTTTTAGTGGCGTTTACGGAGGGATAGATAGTACTTAGTGTATTCCAGCGCTATCGTTTGCTGATCACTGGCCGCTTCGAGGTCTAAAGCTGAGAGGTACTGTTGTTTAAAAAATCTCCAGTTTACATCCACATTTACCCAATGTCCTGAACTGCTTTGGAGCCTGTAAACTCTCCATGAAGCTTCGACTGGGCACTTTTCTTCAATGCGACTGGCTTCCATGAGGTCGTTGCTATCGGAGTCTGCTTGAGAATTTGTTCCCCCGATCTTCGCAAGTTTTTTTTTCACGGAGATTTTTTTTGTTCCTCTCTCTAAACCGTACTATACTACGTTAGGAATCAATCCTGGTACCATGTGATGTTCTCTGCTTTGGTTGTTTGGATGTAGTGTTGAACATAAAACATCAAGCTACGTAAATTAACAAAGCTGATTTATTAACACTACTTAAAAAAGATTTGAACGTATTACTAGGTAAAAGGTTAACTAAACTATGCAATATCTCTAACTATAGAACTCTCAACTATACACCTAACCTCTCTCACACCTAAACACATTCTCCGAGTCAAGGGACGTCACATGATATATATATATATGTGACTGCTCTTGATCACCCTCTGCTGGTAAGAAGTATGTACATGAAGTTGTTGGCTCTTTATATCTCCCATACAATTCCATATTGTTACACTTAGGACACTGGGGAGAACTCTTCTTTGAAATTGTTTTTAGGGGATATCTTTGACAGCCATCTGAGAGAGTAGATGTGGTGAGTGTTGGGAAGAGATCCAATCCTTGGAGGAAACTTCAAGATGGAGCTTGACCCCCTGTCCACCCATATGTTCACGCATAGGCTCCGGAAGCCTTGTCGATGTCAATCAGGTGTTTTTTTGTTGTTTTCTCCGACCTGGAGTCATTGGCAGCGACGGTAATATTTAACATGCAGGGTGACGAGAAAGGTGTGTGCATCAAATGGTGAGTCCGCCCATTACCCACCTGGAGTTGCTGCCATTTAGGGACCAGGGTCTCAGTGGTACAGATCTGGCGAACACTGTGCCCCAAACCTGGGTTCTAATGAAATTTGGCATCTTAGATCAGGGAAGTCGCCGCTAAATAATTGGGGGAGGAAGAGACTGTAGGGATAATCCCTTCCTTATCCTTAGAACAGACTTAACAAAAAACAGACATAATAATATGTCAGCGAACCTAAATCATTTATTCATGACTCAAAACAATCGTCTTAAAACTTCTCCGAGAATGGTGTGCAGTTAGCCCTCTATGACCAGCTGCACGGGGAGCTCTTTACAGGTAATCACTTATCTAAGACTATTCATGTTTCCTGACCAAGAAGGTAGGAGAATTTCTCTAGTGAATGAAAGATTCAATCTCTTTTTCTACTATTTTCTTTTGTGCTCCAGTTCCTGTTGAATTCAATCTGTATTAGGAGTTTTATGAGTTTTAGATCCTTGAAATGCTAGACAGGAATAAGGGGCCTCATGTCATACCATATCATTATGTCCTATTGTTGCTTTGCCATTGATATTAAACTTTATAGTAGAAAAACCTATTACCCTTTCTTAGTTCAGATAATTCCCTCTCTTACACTGCCCCCTGCTGTGATCACAAAACTGTGTTTTAAAAGCCTACAGAACAAGCATTGCAGCTCATATTCTCAACAAGCTTATTTTAGTAATCTACACCTATCCTTTCAATAGTCTTTGGCCCCGTATTTTTACCCAATTCAATTTTTCCAATTAAGGGGCAATTTAGCGTGGCCAATCCACCTAGCCGGCACATCTTTGGGTTGTGGGGGCGAAACCCACACAAACACGGGGAGAATGTGCAAACTCCACACGGACAGTGACCCAGAGCCGGGATCGAACCTGGGACCTCGGCGCCGTGAGGATACGGGGCTAACCCACTGCACCACCGTGCTGCCCCTTTAGCCCCGTATTAATCCTCTCCAATGTTACAGTAATCCCTACATTGGCCATTCAGCCCATCGAGTCTGCACCGGCCCTTGGAAAGTGTGCCCTTCTTCAGCCCAAGTCCTCACCTATCCCCGTAATGCCACCTAACCATTTGGGCACTAAAGGACAATTTAGCATGGCCAATCCATCTAATCTTCACATCTTTGGACAGTTGGAGGAAAACGGATGAAACCCACGGAGACACGGGGAGAAAGTGCAAACTCCCAACAGTCACCCGGGGGGGGGGGGGGGGGGGGGGGGGGGGGGGGATTAAACCTGGGATCCTAGAGAGGTGAGGCAGCAATGCTAACCACTGTGCCACCATGCTGCCCACGTGTCAGTGTAATTTAAAAGAATGATGTGCATTTATAAAGCACTATGAGGAGACGGTGCTGCAGTGGCTTTGTCTCGGGACCAGTAATCCGGAGACAAGGGATTGGTTAGCTCAGTTGGCATGACGGCTGGTTCGTTAACAACGCCAATAGCACGGGTTCAATTCCCGTACCGGCTGAGGTTATCCCTGAAGAGCCCGTCTTCTCAACCTTGCCTCTCGCCTGAGGTGTGACAACCCTCAGTTTAAATCACCACCAGTCAGCTCTCGCTCAAAAAAGGGGACAGTAAGAAGTCTGACAACACCAGGTTAAAGTTCAACAGGTTTGTTCCGAATCACTAGCTTTCGGAGGGCTGCTCCTTCCTCAGGTGAATGAAGAGGTGCGTTCCAGAAACATATATATATTCTGGAACCCACCTCCTCATTCACCTGAGAAAGGAGCAGTGCTCCGAAAGCTAGTGATTCGAAACAAACCTGTAAGACTTCTTACTGTGCTCACCCCAGTCCAGCGTCAGCATCTCCACATCGAAAAGGGGAGAGTAAGCCTTGGGTGACTATGGTGCCTTTCAATCCAGAGGCCCAGGGTAATTCTCCAGGTTCAAATCCCACCGTGGCAGACGGTGGAATTGAAACTCAATTTATAGAAACATCTGGAACTGAAAGTCTAATGGGGTCCAGAGTCGATGTTAAGGATCAGGGGCAACTCCCGGCGGACTGTTTAAAGACCCATGAAACCATTATCGCTTGTCATAAAAACCATCCGGTTTCCCTCATACCCTTTCGGGGTGGAAGTCTGGCATCCTTACCTGTTTTGGCCTATATGTGGCTCCAGACTTAAAGCAATGTGGTTGACTCTTAAATGCCCTCTGAAATGGCCTAGCAACCAATCAGTTGTATTCAACCACTACAAAGGAACGAAACCGGACGGACCACCCAGCATTGACCCAGGCATCGGAAATGATAATGGTGAAAACAGCCCTGTCGACCCGGCAAATTCCTCCGTGCTAACATCTTAGGGCTTGTGCTAAAGTTGGGAGAGCTGTCTCACAGACCAGTCAAGAAACAGCCTGACATAGTTATACTCACAGAATCATACCTCACAGACAATGTCCCAGACACCACTATCCCCATTACTGAGTATGTCCCGTCTCACCGGCAGGACGGACCCAGCAGAGGTGGTGGCACAGTGGTGTACAGTCGGGAGGGAGTTGCCCTGGGAGTCCTCAACACCGACTCTGGACTCCATGAAGTTTCATGGCTTCAGGTTAAACAGTGGGGCAGCAGGGTAGCATGGTGGTTAGCATAAATGCTTCACAGCTCCAGGGTACCAGGTTCGATTCCCGGCTGGGTCACTGTCTGTGTGGAGTCTGCACGTCCTCCCCCTGTGTGCGTGGGTTTGCTCCGGTTTCCTCCCACAGTCCAAAGATGTGCGGGTTAGGTGGATTGGCCATGCTAAATTGCCCGTAGTGTCCTAATAAAAGTAAGGTTAAAGGGGGGGGGTTGTTGGGTTACGGGTATAGGGTGGATACGTGGGTTTGAGTAGGGTGATCATGGCTCGGCACAACATTGAGGGCCGAAGGGCCTGTTCTGTGCTGTACTGTTCTATGTTCTATGGGCAAGGAATCCTCCTGCTGGTCACCACATACCGACCACCATCAGCTGATGAATCTGTACTCCTCCATGCTGAACATCACTTGGAGGGTGGCAATGGCATAGAATGTACTCTTGGTGGGTGACTTCAATGCCCATCCCCAAGACTGGCTCGGTACTACCACCACAGACCGAGCTGGCCGGGTCCTAAAGGACAATAGCTGCTGGACTGGGACTGCAGCAGGTGGTGAGGGAACCAATGAGACAGAAAAACATACTTGGCCTCATCCTCACCAACCTGTCTATTGCAAATGCATCTGTCCATGACAGTGTTAGTAAGAGTGACCACCGCACAGTCCTTGTGGAGACAAAGTCCCATCTTCACATTAAGGATACCCTCCATCATGTTGTGTGGCACGACCACCGTGTAAATGGGATGGACTTTAAGCAGACCCAACAACTCAAGACTAGACATCCACGAGGTGCTGTGGGTCTTCAGAAACAGCAGAATTGTGCTCAACCACAATCTGCAACCTCATGACCTGGCTTATTCCCCACTCTGCCATTACCAGCAAGCCAGGGGATCAACCCTGGTTCAATGAAGAGGGCAGGAGAGAATGCCAGGAGCAACACCAGGAATACAAGAGCACAGTGGTTAGCACCATTGTTTCACAGTGCTCGGGTCCCAGGTTCGATTCCCGGCTTGGGTCACTGTCAGTGCGGAGTCTGCACGTTCTCCCCGTGTCTGCGTGGGTTTCCTCCGGGTGCTCCGGTTTCCTCCCACACGTCCCGAAAGACGTGCTCGTGAGGTGAATTGGACATTTGAATTCTCCATCTGTGTACCCGAACAGGTGCCGGAGTGTGGTGAAGAGGGGATTTTCACAGTAACTTCATTGCAGTGTTAATGTAATGAAATGAAATTAAAAATGAAAATCGTTTATTGTCACAATTAGGCTTCAAATGAAGTTACTGTGAAAAGCCCCTAGTCACCAAAGGCTGCTGATTCAGGGCCGTCTCCTCAAACTTCACTGCAGTTAGGAGCTGGAGAGGGAGGAAAAAGCTGAAGTGAAATCAAACAACCGGCTGATTGTGAAGCATCGCTCGTCAAGTATCAAATACTTTGGAGGTGGCAGGGATCAAATCATGAGCGGGCGTTGAGGGGGACAGGAAACCTTTACTGGAAAAGGGGGAAACTAAACTTCTGAGAGGCCCGTTCGGCAAAGGATGGGAAATCAGGGTTGCGGGAAGTTGGGAGGATAAGTGGATTGGAATGGCCTTCTCATTCTGACAGAGCCAAAGGGAATTGCACAGTCATTTTCCATGATAGCAAAGCCATGTAAAATCCAGCAATGTGGTCACGCCCCGAGGAGAGAATGATGCGGCTCTCCCCGGTGAGTCATTGGAGCATTGACTGAAAGGGACCAGGCCTGTCAGCTGAGCGTGGGTCAGGGTTTCCACCCATCCTGGAGCGAAGGGTGCGGCATGATGGTGATGAAAAAAAAATTCCACTAACATTTGATTCGAAGGGATTGGTTTCTTCCATTGCATCACTGAGGCATTAAAAAGGTCAGAACTGCCGGACAATATGCCCTGCCTTTAGCAGAGGCTTGTGGGCCTCTCTCACATGGTCGGTTGTTTGATTTCACTTCAGCTTTTTCCTCCCTCTCCAGCTTCTAACTGCAGTGAAGTTTGCGGAGATGGCCCTGAATCAGCAGCCTTTGGTGGCTGAACCAAGATGAATAATTGATTCGAGAACATTTAAGTAGACCATTTGGCCCCTCGACCCTGCTCCGCTACTCAAAAGGTGAACGGTTGACCTACAAAAATGTAATATTTCCACGCTATCCCAATATTCCGTCATTTCCTTTGAGGCCCCAAAAACCTGTCAACCTCAGTCTTCGGGCTGGATTCCCCAGACCCCGAAGATGGTAGTGGTCGTGGATTTGGAAGGTGTTGCCTAAGGAACATTGGTGAGTTACTGCAGTGCATCTGGTACACAGAACACGGCTCCCAATGTTTGTCGGTGATGGAGAGACTGAATTTTTATTCTGGTGGATGCGATGCCAATACGCAGGCTGCTTGGATGCTGTTGAACCTCTCGTGTTGTTGGAGCTGCACTCGGCCAGGCAAGTGGAGTGCGTTCCATCCATCACACTCCTGACTTGAGCCTTGTAGATGGTGGACAGGCTTTGGGGAGTCAGGAAGTGAGTTACTCGCTGCAGAATTCCCAACCTCTGAACTGTTCTTGTGTCCACAGTATTTATATGGCCCACCCAGTTAAGATTCTGGTCATTGGTGATTACCAAAGCGTTTATAGTGGGGGATTCTGCAATGGTAATGCCATTGAATTTCAAGGGGAGATTGTTGAATTCCTTTTGTTGGGGGTTGCCTGGAATTTGGGTGGCATGAATGTTACTTACCACTAAACAGCCCAGGCCAGTGCATTGTCCAGGTCTTGCTGCATATGGACAGGGACTGCTTCAGCATCTGAGGAGTCATGAATGGTGCTGAACATTGTGCAGTCATCAGCAAACATTCCCACTTCTGACCTTGTGATTGAGGGTAGATCAGTGATGAAGCAGCTGAAGATATCTGGATAAGGTTACCCCAGAGCTGATGCTGAGGCTAGGATAGGGCTGTGAGATTCAAGAGGGGATGTCAGCGACATTCCAGTGAGCGCATAGCCGATTGGAGGAGTCCCAAAGGGTATGGGCGCAGGAGAAGATGCCGACAATGCGTGGCGTCGATGCCAGCACTGCTAGGGTGGCGACCGCAATGGAAAGCCTGGAGCATGAGGTCGGCGGCGTGAGTGGTGGCGTCCAAGGCATGGGTCAGTCTGCGATGACCATGCCTCATGGCTTTGACATCATGTCCCAGTCGATGAGGGACACGTCCCATATGCAGGTGGACATTGCTGAGGCATTGCCGAGCACTTCACAGTCGCTGATGGACGTGTACGAGATGAAGGTGAACATTGCTGAGACACTGCAGAGCGTGGCCCAGTCACCAAGGAACATTGCTGAGGGAGGTGACACCATGATGACGACGGTCTTCAATTCTTCTGAAATTCTCCCTCCTGACACCAGCTCATCGCAAGAGCGACAGGCAGAACAGGGTGGCATGGCGAAGCCAGCGACACAGGCCCTCCAGCGAACGTCTGCCAAGGACATCAAAGGCCAAAGGGCGTGGAAAGCAGAAGGCTACCTCCAACTCTGATGTTCATCCTGGGGATACCTAGACGTGGCATTAGACCACAAAAGATCAAGATGATTGAAGATCATTGGCCACTGCACGGTGGCACACTGGTTAGCACTGCTGCCTCATGGCTCCGAGGACCATCGAGTTTGCACTGGCCCTTGGAAAGAGTACCCTACTTCAGCCCACTCCACCCTCTCCTCGTAACCCAGTAACCGCACCAACCTTTATGGTCACTGAGGGCAATTTATCATGGCCAATCCACCTAACCTGCACATCTTTGGACTGTGGGAGGAAACCGGAGCACCCGGAGGAAACCCACGCAGACACGGGGAGGACGTGCAGACTCCGCACAGACAGTGACCCAGCCGGGAATCGAACCTGGGACCCTGGAGCTGTGAAGCAACTGTGCTAACTACTGTTCTACTGTGCCATAAGGACGAAGTATTAGATAGGCTGGCTATACTTAAAGTTGTTAAGTCTCTAGGACCGGATGAGATGCATCCAAGGATACTGAGGGAAGTAAGGTGGAAATTGTGGAAGGACTGGCCATAACCTTCATATCCTTCTGAGGTACAGAGGATTGGAGTATTGCAAATGTTACAACCTTATTAAAAAAAAGGGAGTAAAGATGCAAATCAGTTTATCCTTAGTGGTGAAGGAATCTATTAGAAACTATAATTTAGGATAAGATTAACAGTCGTTTGGGCAAATGCTGATTAATTAAGGAACGCCAGAATGGATCGAAGGGCAAATTGTCTTTTGTTTACTTGATAGTTTTTGATGAGGTAACATAGAAGGTTGACGAGGGTCACAAGATATATGGGCTTCCAAAATGCAATTAGTAAAGTGCCGCTGCACACACTTATAAGTAAAGTTCGACCTCGTGAATAATAGTGACAGCAGTGACCCAGATGCTAAATTACCCGAAACAGAGATAGCGGTGGAGGCTTTTCAGACTGGTTACAATGGGCTTTCTCAGGGGCCAGTGTTAGGACCCCTGCTCTCCTTGATATCGATTATCGATCTCGACGAGTGGTTCCCACCTGGTGCGCCGAGAAGGCTCCTTCCAGGTGTGCCGCGAAATAAGATTCAAACTTCACCCAAATAAACCAAAACTAAACTTTTTGTCTGTGGCTCCCTGGTTGGCACCTCCAAGTCCCGACGAACCTCCTGTGCCAGCCACTGTGCTGCGCCGTGAAAGGGTGGCATCTGTGGCGATTGGACCCTTTTGACGTTGGTATTCTGAACTGCACAGTGCACTGAGGGAAAACTCAAACAGGGTGCAAAAACTCTGGGAGATGGGGAAAGTTCGAAATAAATAGGAGCAAGGGCAGAGAGAAGTTAATAGTCAACACGCAGAATAAGGGAAATGAAATGAAAATCGCTTATCCTCACAAGTAGGCTTCAAATGAAGTTACTGTGAAAAGCCCCTAGTCACCACATTCCGGCGCCTGTCCAGGGAGGCTGGTACAGGAATTGAACCTTGCTTCTGGCCTGCTTTAAAAGCCAGCGATTTAGCCCTGTGCTAAACCAGCCCCTAAGAAGACAGAAGTGAGAAACAGGAGCCAATAAAGCTAACATAAGGAGAAACAGGCTCCAATTAGAGAAAGGGCTGTGGGAGCAAACCTTCAGTGAAGTGGACTCGGGAGAAGCTCAAGCTGAAATGATGCATTTTAAGTCGATGCCGGAGGGCATTTATTGTGTAGTGCGGTCTGTTGGACCACAGTTTGCCATGGTTAAGTTTTTGAAGCGAAGAATCCCGCTCTGATTCAGATGTGGCTGACAGATCAGAGCCTCTGGGGGAAAAAGTGTGGTTCATAGACAGTATGGTAACAGCTTCTTGACATTTGGATTTGCCTGGAATGGTGATAACCTCTGCCTCCTCTCAGAATGCCTAATTTGCAGGGAGATACTCTCAACGCGGCAATGGTACCAAGTACGCTGAAATGCCATTTGAATGGAAAACACCGTTCACTCTCCAGCGAGGATATACAATACAATGCCTGAGAGAACAAAAGATAAAGCAAAATCCATGTATGATGGAGCGTGTGCAGGAGGCTGGTTACCTGGTGGCTGGGCTCCTAACGAAATAGAAGAAGTTGCACACCATTGCCAAAACGCTAATTCTGCCAGCATCCAAAAATATTGAGCAACGTTGGGAGCTGATACTGCCAAAGAAATTTACAAAGTTCCTCTTTCTAATAATACGATCAAACAGCATATTGACAATGTCAGCTGATATTAAATGGGTGTTTCAAGAGAAATTAGAAATGAATGGAAATTCTTCCGTGTAGATTGATGATTCCACAGATATTAGCAGAGACACTGCCAGCTCTTAGTCAATGTCAGGTATGTTGTCAGTGTCAGTGTCCTTCCTGTTGACCCCTTATTTCCCATTTCTTTTACTTTGTCGTTATCATTTTGATCCGTGGCACAGTAGCGCAGTGGTTAGCACTGTTGCTTCACAGCTCCGGGGCCCCGGGTTCAATTCCCGGCTTGGGCCACTGTCTGTGCAGAGTCGGCACGTTCTCCCCGTGTCTGCGTGAGTTTCCTCCGGCCGCTCCGGTTTCCTCCCACAAGCCCCGAAAGACGTGCTGTTAGCTGAATTGGACATTGTAAATTCTCCCTCTTGTACCCGAACAGGCGCTGGAGTGCGACGACTGGGGGCTTTTCACAGTAACTTCATTGCAGTGTTCATGTAAGCCTACCTGTGACACTAATAAAGATTATTATAATTATTAGACAATAGAAAACAAAGGGAATAATTCTAAAGGGGTAACATGAATGGAGGTACCTGGGGTAAATGTGCTCAAATCATTGATGTTGGCATGGTAGGTTGAGAAAGTAATAAAAAAAAATACAGGATCCTGGGCTTTATAAATAGTGGGATAGAGAAAAGACGCAAGATAGTTACGTGAAATCTGTCGGAGAAACTGGTTCGGCCTAAGCTGGAGTATTGTGTTCAGTCCTGGGCACAGCACTTTAGGAAGGATGTTTTTACACTGGAGAGAGTGCAGGGAAAGTTCACGAGAATGGTTCCAGACCTCTTTACACAGCGGGTCATTAGGGACTGGAATGATGGCGAAGGCTGATTCAATTGCGGCTTTCATTATCATTCATCATCTGAAGGCTGATTTGCCCTTGCAGAGGGCCAGCATGGACATGGCAAGCTGAATGGCCTCCTTCTGTGCTGCAACTAGGGAGCTGGTTTAGCACACTGGGCTAAATCGCTGGCTTCCAAGGCAGGCCAGCAGCACGGTTCAATTCCCGTACCAGCCTCCCCGAACAGGCGCCGGAATGTGGCGACTAGGGGCTTTTCACAATAACTTCATTGAAGCCTACTCGTGACAATAAGCGATTTTCATTTCATTTCATTCATTTTCAACTATTTTAGACTGTATGAGATTTACAAGGATGATATCAGAAATGTCTGCTGATACATTTTAGAACATAGAACAAAGAACATTACAGCGCAGTACGGGCCGTTCGGCCCTCGATGTTGCGCCGACCTGTGAAACCATCTGAAGCCTATCTGACCTACACTATTCCATTTTCATCCATATGTCTATCCAGCGACAACTTAAATGCCCTTAAAGTTGGCGAGTCTACTACTGTTATAGAACATTTTGAGGAAAGAATTGACACGCTGAGTCCTTATTCTCTTGAACAAGATATCTGAGCGGTGATTTAGGCCTTTAAAACTATGAAAGAGCGTGGCAGCACGGTGGTGCAGTGGGTTAGCACTGCTGCCTCACGGCACCGAGGTCCCAGGTTTGATCCCGGCTCTGGGTCACTGTCCGTGTGGAGTTTGCACATTCTCCCCGTGTCTGCGTGGATTTCACCCCCACAACGCAAAGATGTGCAGGATATGGGCAGCACGGTAGCATTGTGGATAGCACAATCGCTTCACAGCTCCAGGGTCCCAGGTTCGATTCCGGCTTGGGTCACTGTCTGTGTGGAGTCTGCACATCCTCCCCGTGTGTGCGTGGGTTTCCTCCGGGTGCTCCGGTTTCCTCCCACAGTCCAAAGATGTGCAGGTTAGGTGGATTGGTCATGATAAATTGCCCTTAGTGTCCAAAATTGCCCTTAGTGTTGGGTGGGGTTACTGGGTTATGGGGATAGGGTGGAGTTGTTGACTTGGGTAGGGTGCTCTTTCCAAGAGCTGGTGCAGACTCGATGGGCTGAATGGCCTCCTTCTGCACAATAAATTCTCTAAGTGGATTGGCCACGCTAAATTGTCCCTTAATTAGAAAAAATGAATTGGGTGCTCTAAATTGAAAAAAAAACTATGAAAGATTTTGATAGAGTGGACACAAGGGGTGGGATTTTCCGCCGGCCCACGCCTGAATCGAAAAACGTAATTGGGCAGAGAATCAGCTCCGATGCCACAATCGTTGGAGGCGCCAATTTCACACCAAATCACAATTCTCCGTCGCCTTGACAGCGGTGTCAATACCTTCCAGAACACACGTACAGTAAACACCATTTGCATATCATTACTGGGCCCGACCTGGTATTCTCCAGGGTCTCCGCGATTCTCCGCCTCCACTGGGGCGAATTCCCGACGGTGCGGTTCACTTGTGCTGTTAAAAATTGTGAAACAGTGTCACGGCTGCTGAGGGAGAGGGGCTACGGAAAGTCTCCAACATTGCCATAGTTTGCTGACAGTCGTGCCGCTGGCCGAGGAGCTGCTGCCAGGGTCGGCGGGGAGTAGCGGGGTGGGGGTGGCCAGGAGGTGGGCTGCGGGGTCGGGGTGGACGGGCGTGGAGCACCATTGCCATGGCCGGCAAGGCAGCCATGCAGCTGTGCACGCCTCTGACTGCCCGCTGTGAACTTAGGGCCATGGGTTGAATAGGTCTCCCTCCCCCCCCCCTCGGCCAGGCCATCCCCTAGGTGCCCTGTGGCCGCCGCTGACCCATCAGTGGAATGGCCGTGCTCCACTACAACCAGTGCGGTCCTGTTGGCTGGGACGGTATGTGTGGAGAGTGAAGTATGTACATGCGGCTGTAGCTTGTTCGCCTTCTGAGTGTCAATCACGGCCCCGGTGAATCCTGCGCCATTTTTCATTGGAATCGATTGTGTTCCATGTGGCATTGGTGCTAACCCCACCACGGTCACGGAATCGGTGGAGGTGCAGCGCCAAAGAGAAAATGGTGGAACCTCTCAGCAAGCTTTGACAAAGGGTCATCTGGACTCGAAACATTAGCTTTTTTTCTCTCCCTACAGACGCTGCCAGACTTACTGAGATCTTCCAGCATTTTCTCTTTGGTTTCTGATTCGAGCATCCGCGGTAATTTGCTATTATGAGGTTGATGCACGATCAATTACACAAAGACGTGAGTTGAATACAACTGAGGCTTTATTACTCTGAGATGTGCGGCCTCCTGCAGCAGCTGGTGAAATGGCTGCTGTACAGGGAGCACATATATTTATGCTCCGTCTACTGGGCGGAGCCAGTAGGCAGGGACTACCCCCTGTACCTGTAGTACAGGGTCTTACCACACATCTCCTAATATACACAACAGTGGTGATTACCACAGAGGTGCGGCGCCAGTTTTTGACGAATCCTGCCCCGGCGTCAACACTTAATCTCAGGAGTGGAGAATCCCTCTGAGGGGGTTTACATTTGTGGGGAAAGAGCATCGGCTGGATCCTCCGCACCCCAAAATCGCGTTCGGCGACGGGGTGGAGAATCTGGTTTCCTGCAAGAAATCGGGACCGGCGCCGGTTCTGCGATCCGCCCCCCCCCCTCCCCCGGTTCAGCGATTTTCTGCCCCTCCTCAGGGAGTATGCCGCACCGATTATCCACCGGCTCACGCCATTGTCTGAAGCCCGCCCCGCTATTCGCCGTCCTCGACCGGCCGAATTCCCGATGGCGTGAACCACTCATGGTCCCACAGTCCGTGACACCTGCATGGCGGCTGTGGACCCAGTCCGGGGCTGCCACAGTCGGGGGGAGGGGGGGGCGAGAAGGGGGGCCTCATTCAGGACTGGGGGGGCTATGTGTGTGGGCGGTCCGGGTCAGGCGAGTGGCCGATCGGGGGCACTATTTCCGCGATCCAGGTCCGCGGTCTGAGTGCACCATGGAGCACGGCGCGGCCGCTGGAGGCCGCCGCCATGAGCATGCGCGACCTCTGACCCGGAAGTGCATGGGGCCGTATCGGCAGCTGGAGCTGCGAGCTTCACGACGGCTCCCTGCTAGTCCCCTGCCAGACGATGAATCTGTGGCCTTCTGACTCCAGTTTTCTTGGCGTAAAAGACCAGCGGTTTCACAACGGGGTGGGGACATAGTCCCGAAAACGGAGAATCCAGCCCCATAACTATAAACTAGTCACCGGGAAATCCAATAGGGAATTCAGGAGAAACCTCTTCACCCAGAGAATGGGGAGAATGAGGCCCTCGCTACCGCAGCGACTGGATGAACTGAATATGATGCATTTAAGGGGGAAGTAGACAAGTGTAGAGGGGGCTCCAATGCTAGATTTAGATGAGGAAAGATAAGGGAAGACTTGAGAGAGGTGTGTAACTGATGGCATGGACTGGTTGGGTTGAATGGGCTTTCTGGAATGTATACTCTCTGTAATGCCTCAAAAGAGCCTGGACATCAAACCTGGGACATTCTGCTATAGTATTTATCCACTGTGTCACTGGGAGGGAAGGCGGGGAGGATATAAGCTCCCACAGTTTTTCTAATCCGTCCCTAAAATGCATTTAATCAACGACAGGAAGTGATGGATATAAAAAAGTGAGACCTGAACAGGAGCTCAACCCAAAGTCAGGCCCAGACACAATCTTGCTTCACAATTTCAACATGGTGCTAATGCATTAGTTACACCAAAGGGTAGAAATGTGAAAACACACAGTGTACTCGTCGATAGCCAATTCTTTAGAAAATGGAGCTCAGATTTCTTCCTTGGGTATAAATATTTATTTGTAGACAGTTTAACGGTTGTTTATTCCCCTTTTCAAACGGTTGAACACAGCTCTGAACTTCACCATCAGTGGCGACTCTTTGACAAGTGCTTGTTACTGACTGTAAAAGGTGCACAAAACATTTTCTGAAGCCGTTACCCACCACCTCCTTCGTTTGTCTTACGGACTCCGACCAGGATGATGATCAGACTGGGAGGAATGAGGAGGGGGATGGGGGGGGGGGGGGAGAGGGGGCAGCCTACCCTCTCGTACTTTTGTCAAGTATGAAGGTAGGCCACAAGGATTAGGCCATTCAGCCCCTCGAGACAGTTCCTCCATTCAACAGGGCAATTTTTCATTTTCTCAACCCCCAACTTTCTATGCTATCCCCATAATTCCCTAGTTTCCTTGGTGTCCAGAAATAAATCGACTGCTCTTGAATATATTTTGTTTGATTTGTCACGTTTGCACAAATCAAAATGCAACGCTTCCCTATACTTGGCTGTGCACTGGGAAGTGAGACAAACACCAAAGGCGTCAATTATTGGAAAAATATCTCGAGGAGAGACGAGGAGAAATTCTCGTGGAAGCTTATTCCACGAATGATTTTAAAAGGAAGTTGGACAGGAACTTGAGGATGAGGGACTTAAAGGATTATGGGGAAAAAACCTGGGGGAGAGGGTGTGAAGATAGAGTCTTAGAGTATTATGGCCTAGAAGGCAGACATTTGGCCCACTGGTTCTATGCTAGCTCTCTGTAGAGCAACACCTACTCAGCCCCTGGAGACGCAAGCGAAATTACCTCAAGTGCCCATCCAGATACCTTTTAAAGTCAATGATCATCTCCCCTTCCACCTTCTTCACAGGCAGCGCATTGCAGGTCATTACCACTGGCTCCATAAAACAGTCCTTTCTCACCTCCTCGTCCACCTCTTGTATCTCTTACCCAAAACCTTAAATCCCATTGGCCGGAATTCTTTGGCCCCACCCGCCAGCTGAATCTGCCAGTCCCATCAAAGTCAATAGTCCTTTGGCTGGTTCAGCCCATCAGCTGAGGTCAGGACATCTCAGTCCTTGTCTTTGTACCGTCAGCTAATGGGAACAGCTTTTCTTTGTCAACCAGAGCGAAACACGACCGTTCTTTGAAACATCCAGCATGAGCACGATGGGCTGAATGGCCTCCTCCTGTGCTGTAAGTTGCTACTGACTGTGTGTCATCCAACAGAGTTGGGAATGGAACAGTGGTCATTCTGGATGAGGTACGTACAGTGGGAAACAGTGAATCCACACGTCATCAAGTGGAGGGACAACTGTCAACTATTAAACCCTTTTTGAAAGACTTGCTGTGTGTTCCTGTGAATGCCCCCCAAAGGGTTAAAATTATTTTTGCCAACATTGATTCTGGCCAACCCTTTTTTTTTTTTGCTGTCACAACGAACGCACAGGAACGAGACAGAGTTTGACATCATTTGCGCCTTTTAATAAAGAAAGGATTCCTTTAAACGCACAGAGTAGGAGGTTGATCTGAATGCTTCAATATTTTGGATTCAGCTCCTGCTGGATTTTTGCAGTCAAATCCGATTTACATTCAATAATTTTCCCCTTGTGTGGCCATATGAACGGGAGTTATTTCTGAAACCACGGTTTCAATAGACAATAGAACATTACAGCGGTTCGGCCCTCGATGTTGCGCCGACCTGTGAAACCAATCTAACGCCCATCTACACTATTCCCTTATCGTCCATATGCCTATCCAATGGCCATTTAAATGCCCTTAATGTTGGCGAGTCCACTACTGTTGCAGGCAGGGCATTCCACGCCCTTACTATTCTCTGAGTAAAGAACCTACCTCTGACATCTGTCCTATATATATCCCCCCTCAATTTAAAGCTATGTCCCCTCGTGCTAGCCATCACCATCCGAGGAAAAAGGCTCTCACTGTCCACCTTATCTAATCCTCTGATCATCTTGTATGCCTCTATTAAGTCACCTCTTAACCTTCTTCTCTCTAACCAAAACAGCCTCAAGTCCCTCAGCCTTTCCTCATAAGATCGTCCCTCCATAGCAGGCAACATCCTGGTAAATCTCCTCTGTACCCTTTCCAATGCTTCCACATCCTTCCTATAATGCGGCGACCAGAACTGCACGCAATACTCCAAATGCGGCCGCACCAGAGTTTTGTGCAGCTGCAACATGATCTCAAGGCTCCGAAACTCAATCCCTCTACCAATAAAAGCTAACACACCACACGCCTTCTTGACAACCCTATCGACCTGGGTGACAACTTTGAGGGATTTATGTACACGGACACCGAGATCTCTCTGCTCATCCACACTACCAAGAATCTTACCATTAGCCCAGTACTCTGTATTCCTGTTATTCTTTCCAAAATGAATTACCTCACCCTTTTCTGCATTAAACTCCATTTGCCACTTCTCAGCCCAGCTCTGCAGCTTATCTATGTCCCTCTGTAACTTGCAACATCCTTCCGCACTGTCCACAACTCCACCAACTTTAGTGTCATCCGCAAATTTACTCACCCATCCTTCTACGCCCGCCTCCAGGTCATTTATGAATATAACAAACAGCAGTGGCCCCAAAACAGATCCTTGTGGTACACCACTAGTAACTGAACTCCAGGCTGAACATTTCCCACCAACCATCACCCTCTGTTTTGATACAGCTAGCCAATTTCTGATCCAAACTGCTAAATCACCCTGAATCCCATGCCTCCGTATTTTCTGCAATAGCCTACCGTGGGGAACCTTATCAAATGCTTTACTGAAAGCCATATACACCACATCAACTGCTTTACCCTCGTCCACCTGTTTGGTCACCTTCTCAAAGAACTCAATAAGGTTTGTGAGGCACAACCTACCCTTCACAAAACCGTGTTGACTATCCCTAATCAAATTATTCCTTTTTAGATGATTATAAATCCTATCTTTTATAATACTTTCCAAGACTTTGCCCACAACAGAAGTAAGGCTCACTGGTCTATAGTTACCGGGGTTGTCTCTACTCCTCTTCTTGAACAAAGGGACGACATTTGCTATCCTCCAGTCTTCTGGCACTATTCCTGTAGAAAAAGATGACTTAAAGATCAAAGCCAAAGGCTCTGCTATCTCCTCCCTAGCTTCCTAGAGAATCCTAGGATAAATCCCATCCGGCCCAGGGGACTTATCTATTTTCACACTTTCCAGAATTGCTAACACCTCCTCCTTATGAACCACAAGCCCTTCTAGTCTAGTAGCCTGTATCTCAGTATTCTCCTCGACAACATTGTCTTTTTCCTGCGTGAATACTGATGGAAAATATTCATTTCGCACCTCTCCTATCTCCTCGGATGCCACGCACAACTTCCCACTACTGTTCTTGACTGGCCCTACTCTTACCCTAGTCATTCTTTTATTCCTGACATACCTATAGAAAGCTTTAGGGTTATCCTTAATCCTACCTGCAAGGACTTCTCATGTCCCCTCCTGGCTCTTCTTAGCTCTCTCTTTAGGTCCTTCCTGGCTAACGTGTAACACTCGAGCACCCTAACTGAACCTTCACGTCTCATCTTTACGCCTCCTTCTTCCTCTTGACAAGTGATTCAACTACTTTAGTAAACCACGGTTCCCTCGCTCGACCACTTCCTCCCTGCCTGACAGGTACATACTTATCAAGGACACGCAGTAGCTGTTCCTTGAACGAGCTCCACATTTCAATTGTGCCCATCCCCTGCAGTTTCCTTCCCCATCCTATACATCCTAAATCTTGCCTAATCGCATCATAATTGCCTTACCCCCAGCTATAACTCTTGCCCTGCGGTATATACCTATTCCTTTCCATCGCTAAAGTAAACGTAACCGAATTATGGTCACTATCACCAAAGTGCTCACCTACCTCCAAATCCAGCACCTGTCCTGGTTCATTACCCAGTACCAAATCCAATGTGGCCTTGCCTCTTGTTGGCCTATCTACATACTGTGTCAGGAAACCCTCCTGCACACAACAGACAAAAACTGACCCATCTAAAGTACTCGAACTATAGTGTTTCCAGTCAATATTTTGAAAGTTAAAGTCCCCCATAACAACTACCCTGTTACTTTCGCTCCTACCCAGAATCATCTTTGCAATCCTTTCCTCTACATCTCTGGAAGTTTTCAGAGGCCTATATAAAACTCCCAACAAGGTGACTTCTCCTTTCCTGTTTCTAACCTTAGCCCATACTACCTCAATAGAC
This sequence comes from Scyliorhinus canicula, assembly GCF_902713615.1. Classification (NCBI taxonomy): domain Eukaryota; kingdom Metazoa; phylum Chordata; class Chondrichthyes; order Carcharhiniformes; family Scyliorhinidae; genus Scyliorhinus; species Scyliorhinus canicula. The sequence continues at coordinate 274,804,484 of NC_052147.1, read as the reverse complement.
GAGTCCTCATCAAACTTTCCTTACTGCCACCGTAATACTGTCCTTGACTAACAATGCCACACCTCCCCATCTTTTACCACCTTCCCTGAGCTTACTGAAACATCTAAACTCCGGAACCTACAACAACCATTCCTGTCCCTGCTCTAGCCATGTCTCCGAAATGGCCACAACATCGAAGTCCCAGGTACCAACCTGTGCTGCAAGTTCACCCACCTTATTCTGGATGTTCCTGGCATTGAAGTCGACACACTTTAAACCACCTTCCTGCCTGCCGGTACACTCCTGCAACCTTGAAACCTTACTCATGACCTCACCACTCTCAACCTCCTGTGTACTGGAGCTACAATTCAGGGGCGAAATTCTCCAACCCCACGCAGGGTCGGAGAATCGCCCGAGGGCGCCGATAATCCCGCTCCCGCCATGTTCAAAATTCTCCCACCCGCCATAAAACGGCGTTCTTCAAATCCCGCCGCCCGCCTCTGAGAACGGCTGGTGCCGGCGGGATGCCATTGTTTTTTGAGGCTTAATTATTCTCCAGCCCGGATGGGCCGAAGTCCCGCCGACGTGGCCATGGGTCACGTCGGCGAAAATCAAAGTTGGTTTATAACGGCATCAACCATTGATGATGGTTGACGCTGTTCAGCTTGGGGTGGGGGGGGGGGTGTTGGGGGTGGGGGGGTTTTGGGAAGAGAGAGAGATAAATCACTTACACCGATTGCCGGTGGGTTGGGGGGAGGGTTTGTGAAGAGAGAGAGTGAAATCACTTACATCGAGTGCCGGGGGGTAGTGGGTGTGGGGGGGGGGGGGTTGGTTGGGGTGGGGGGGGGGGGTTTGTGAAGAGAGAGAGTGAAATCACTTACATCGAGTGCCGGGGGGTAGTGGGTGTGGGGGGGGGGGGGGGGGGGTTGGTTGGGGGTGGGGGGTGGGGGGTTTGTGAAGAGAGAGAGTGAAATCACTTACATCGAGTGCCGGGGGGTATGGGTGGTGGGGGGGGGGTTGGTTGGGGTGGGGGTTGGGGGTTTGGAAGAGAGAGAGTGAAATCAATTACTTCTAGGCCGGGGTGGGGTTGGGGGGGGTGGGGGGGGGGGGGGGGGTGGGGGGGGGGCTATTTCTATCAGGTTGCCCGGGCGGCGTTGATGAGTTCTCCCGACTCACCGATCGCCACGTCCGTCATCGGTGAAACTGAACGCGTACAGCGCACTCCGCTTCTGGGCCTTTCGGGACGGAGTTTCAGGCTGATAAGCGGGCCCCGATGCCGCAGTCACCAGCGACGTTTTTGCCCGCCGTTCAAGAGGCGTCAATAGGACTTCGGTGAATTTTCCCCCAGTTTCCCCATTCCCCTTCTGAATTACTTTAAACCCTCCCGAAAGCAATTAGCAGAGTGAGGTCCCCCCCCCCCCCCCCCCCCCCCCCCCAGGATATTGGTACCCCTCTGGTTCAGGTGTAGACCATCCTATTTGTAGAGGTCCCATCTACCCCAGAATGAGCCCCAATTATCCAGGTATCTGAATCCCTCCCTCCTGCACCATCCCCGTTTCCTCACAGCATTGCAATCCCACGGTTCTCAGGGAAGGACTGAATGAAGTAACGCATGTCTATTAATTGGGGCTGCCGTTCGCTTCCCGAGACCCTTACCTCTCAGCTACTGCAGCTATCAAACATGCCAATCAAGCGGGGACGCTTTGTCCTGGATGGTGTTGGGTTTCTTGATTATTGTTGGAAATGCCCTTATCCAAGCAAGGGAAAAATTCCATCGCACAATTCAGGAGTGTGACGGAAAACTCCCCACTTGCCTGGATGAGCGCAGCTCCAAAGGCACTCAGGAAATTTAACACCATCCAGAACAATTCAGCTGCTTGATTGGCACCCCTTCCACAAACATTTACTGCCTCCGTCACCAGTGCATGGTGGCAGCTGTGTGAACCATCTACTGGATGCACTGCAGCAACTCACCACCTCCTGAGGCAACACTTTCCAAATCCATGGCTGCTAGTAAGTTGAAGGACATGGGCAGCAGGCAAATGGGAACACCACCACCTGGAGGCTCCCCTCCAAATAACTCACTATCTTGACTTGGAAATATAATCGCTGTTCCTTCACTGTCGCTGGGTCTGGCTTTGGGTGACTGTGTGGAATTTGCATGTTCTGCGTGGGTTTCCTCCGGATGCTCCGGTTTCTTCCCATATTCCAAAGATGTACAGATTCGTTGGATTGGCCATGCTAAATAGCCCCTTAGTTTCCAAACATTAGGTGGGGTTACGGGAGTGGGATGTGGGCTTAGGCGGGGTGCTCACTCGAACGGTCGGTGTAGGCTCAACGGGCTGAATGGCCTCCCTCTGCACAATAGGGGATTCTGTGAAATGCAAGCAAGGCGTTCAGTTTATCTTAGAGTTAGAGGGTTACATCACCATTATCATCCGACAGTAACTAGGGCTGGGCCATAAAAATTAGCCTTGGGGAAGCCAACCAGTGAAATTAATGTTTCGAATTCCTCCCAACTCCTCCGCAGTCTTGATCCTGTATAAAATAAGCAAAATAACTGGCGTATTACTCTGAATCCAGTCCCGAAGAAAGACTCTGGGGAACATCTTTGTTGACGATGGAATCTTTTCAGTAAATTATCCTGGGGGGCAGGAAGTCAAGTGTGTAGTCAGCAGGGGGAAGGTGCTCTACATCTTTGCCTGCTTGCTGACCGTGTTGAGGGAGAAACCTTTGTGCGGTGAAGGAATCTCTTCTTCTTTGTCCTCATCGGTTTTAACCAGTTCGTCCGAGTCCACATAGGTGTAGAAGTAAGCCATGATCGAGAAAATGATGGAGACGGCAAGGAGGAGGCAGGCGAACAGCACAAACTCAGCCCACTGCGGAGGTGAAACAAGAGCGGTATCACAATTTGCACAATAAATCAGGTGCCCTGGGGACATGGGTTCAAATCCCACCAAGGCAGCTGGCAGCACTTAAATTCAATCAGTAAACCTGCGCCCATACAGCCATAATTTTAGCTCACTGGGCTAAATCGCTGGCTTTTAAAGCAGACCAAGCAGGCCAGCAGCACGGTTCAATTCCCGTACCAGCCTCCCCGGACAGGTGCCGGAATGTGGTGACTAGGGGCTTTTCACAGTAACTTCATTGAAGCCTACTCGTGACAATAAGCCATTTTCATTTTATTTCATGCTCCCGACACACATGTCACAACCATGCTACACTCTTCCCGACCCAACTGTGCTTGACACACATGCACTCTATGCGAGACACACCCATGCCATACACACGTGCACCCAGCAAAGCTGCACCTGACACACCCACGCCCGACATGTGTGCGCCCAAAACACTAGTGCCTGACACAGGCACTCATGACATACAGATGTGCACAATGCAGACACACATCCACATACTTACACATACTTACACCGACACATGCACAAACCACTGATTTACCAGATTACACTGTGTGAGGTTCTCCCTTCCAGTGGGGCACCGGATGAGCAGCTGATTTTCTGCCAGCCCATTTTGGTGCTACCACCGTGAACAATTTCACCCCCAATATATCCAGGCCGCAAACCGTACAGTTACAGTCAGAGGGTCACCGCAGGTAATGGTTGAACGAAAATCTCTGTAAGAACGTCTGTCGAACAACGTCACTCCCCATGGCCCCGGGTAAATACTCTGGGGGTTGGGTGGTGGTGGCAACGCTGAAGATTTGGAGGCAGTTGAAACCGCACTTTAAGCCGGGGGGGGGGGGGGGGGGGGGGGGGGTGTCAGGGGACATGGCGATTGGCGGAACCATAGATTTGAGCCAGGAAAGTTGGACGGGAGGTTTTGGAGATGGGAGCAGAGTGGGAGTCAGGGCATTAAAAGACCTGTTCCTGGGAGGTCGATTTGCGAGGCTGGAGGAGTTGGGGGAGAATTATGGACCGGGGCAAGGGGAAGGGTTTAGGTACCTGCAGCTCCGTGACTTTGCCAGGAAGGAGGTTCAGAGCTTCCCGGTGGCACCGACCCCCTCGTTGTTGTTGGAAGAGGTACTGACGGCAGGGGTAACAGGGGAGGTAACAAGATACCCCGCTGTTGGTGATCTACGGGGATTTTGGGGGAGGGCGGGGTATCTTTGGAAGGGATTAAAGCCACGTGGGAGGAGGAGCTGGGGGAGGATATGGAAGATGGTCTGTGGTGTGAGGTGTTCCGGAGAGTGAACGCCTCATCCTCATGGGCGAGGCTGGGGCTGATACAGCTGAAGGTGGTGTAGAATCATAGAATCATAGAATTTACAGTGCAGAAGGAGGCCATTTGGCCCATCAAGTCCGCACCGGCTCTTGGAAAGAGCACACTACCCAAGGTCCACACCTCCACCCTATCCCCATAACCCACCCAACACTAAGGGCAATTTTGGACACTAAGGGCAATTTATCATGACCAATCCACCTAACCTGCAGATCTTTGGACTGTGGGAGGATCCGGAGCACCCGGAGGAAACCCACGCAGACATGGGGAGGACGTGCAGACTCCGAATAGACAGTGACCCAAGCCGGGAATCGAACCTGGGACCCTGGGGCTGTGAAGCAATTGTGCTAACCACTCTGCTACTGTGCTGCCCAAGCACGGGGCAGACATCACCAGGGCGAGGATGAGCTGACTCTCAGGGGGTGGAGGATGAAAGTGAGCATTGTGGGAAGAGCTCCGCAAACCATGTTCACATGTTTTGGTCCTGCCCGAGGCTGGGGGGAAGTTTTCAAGGTCATCGCGGGGATAGTGCACGTGCGTTTGGAGCCAGGGTCCCTGGAAGCCATTTTCAGGGTGTCGTGTGGGCCACGTCTGCCAGCGGGTGCGGGGGCAGATGTTTTGGCCTTCGCCTCGCTGATTGCCCGGAGGCAGGTCCTGTTGGGGTGGAGGTCCACTTCTCCGCCCTGTGCCTCAGCGTGGTGGGGGGGGGGGGGGGGGGGGGATCTACTGGAATTTATGACTCTCGAGAAGGTGAAGCTTGAGCTGAGGGGGCTGAAGGAAAGGTTCAATGCAGGGGGATTGGTTATCATGCACTTTCAATAATTGGTTGCCATCGAACATTAGGTGGGGGGGTGGGGAAGGATGAGGTTATGGTTGGTTTTGGGCACATTGTTTGCGGGATGATTGTTAATTGTTTTTTTACTTGCAATGTAAGGGGGTGTTTGGGTTTGTATATTGAAGGGGATGCTGTTTGGGGCATTAGTACTGTATTTGTTTTATGTCTTTTTGTTGTTGTTTAATTGATGAAAATGTGGAAAATGAGGAGATGAAAAGATTTTTTTTTTTAAGAAGAACCTGTGTCGGAGAGGCACACGGACTCTGAACCATTAACTCTGTTTCTCCCTCTACAGATGCTGCCCGGCCCGCTGGGTTTATCCAGCATTCCCGGTTTTGATTCCAGAGTCTCAACATCCACAGTATTTTGCTTCGATGGCGATGTAAGAATCTCGTACCTGCTCCAGGTAAGCAGTTTTGGCCACAATAAGAACCAGGACATTTCCAAAGGCCACTGTGAGGAGCCAGCCAGACTGAAGAACGGCCTTCATGTTCAAAGGAGCCTGAAATGAGAAAAATGGCAGCGGATTGTGCATTACGGAAAGCTTTTTCTCCAACATATTTGAAAACCTGCTGCCGAGTCATTGAGCACAGAAGGAGGTTTTTCTGCTCATTGTGCCTGTGTGGGCTTTTCGAAAGTGTTGCCAGGCTCGTCACACCCCCCTGCTCCCTCCCATGGGCTGTGCGCAAGGCTTTCTCTAATTCGTTTTGCAAAATTACTATTGATCCTGCTTCCCCCAGCCTCTCTGACACTGGATAACAACTCACTGTGAAAATAAATTATCCATCTTCCTCTAAGGTTATTTTAGCAATTAACAATTCTCAGAGACGTGCTTCTTAGGTGAATTGGACATTCTGAACTCTCCCTCTGTGTACCCAAACAGGCGCCCGAGTGTGGCGACGAGGGGCTTTTCACAGTAACTTCATTGCAGTGTTACTGTAAGCCTACTTGTGACAATAATAAAGACTATTATTATTTAAAAAATTTTTTTTAGTGTACCCAATTCATTTTTTCCAATTAAGGGGCAATTTAGTGTGGCCAATCCACCTACCTTGCACATCTTTGGGTTGTGGGGGCGAAACCCACGCAAACACGGGGAGAATGTGCAAACTCCACATGGACAGCGACCCAGAGCCAGGATCGAACCTGGGACCTCGGCGCCGTGAGACAGCAGTGCTAACCCACTGTCCCACCGTGCTGCCCGGAGATTATTATCATTAATACGTCCAGACAGGGACGTTCGAGGGGGTCGTCCAGCCTTTCTTCACAGTTATGTTCGCAGCCAGGTGTCCTTGAAGAGAGAGTACGCAGCGCTCACTGGTATGATTGAGGGCTGGAGCGCAGCGTCGGTCTCCAAAATGATACGGGATGAGATTTCCCCAAAATTTTCAAAGTGTCATTTCGGGGATGAAACACGATGCGATTTCCCCTGGCTCAGCCGACCTGAATCTGATCGCACTTGGTGCAATAAATACACCCCTGTCTAGGTGAGGTGCCCACAAATGCCATCTGCTGTACCCACCCACCCCCTCTGACCCACCAGCTGAGTTCCGTCTCCTAACCCCCATTGAAGAAAGAGCAATGGAGGTCACAGGGGGCACAGGAGAGTGACAACGAGGTTGGCCTGTGCCACAGAAGTGATGATCCAGTGAACATTCACCCATGTGACCTGTTTCAAGTGAGTTCCAAGCTGCCCAGAGCCTTGGGCGGGATTCTCTGATCCTGCGGCTTTGTGTTGACGCCATCGTAAACGCCGTCGCGTTTTACGATGGCGTCAACAGGCCCCCAGGAGTAACGATCCTGAGCCCTACAGGGGACCAGCACGGCACTGGAGCGACTCACGCAGCTCCAGCTGCCAATGCTGGCGTCAAATGGGCGCCGCGGGCCTGTGCATGCGCGCGGTGGCTGGCGCATGCGTGGTAGCTTCCTTCTCTGCGCCGGCCCCCGACGCAACATGGCGGAGAGCTACAGGGGCCGGCGCGGATTAAAAGAGGCCCCCACGAGGAAAGCCGGCCCGCCGATCAGTAGGCCGCGATCTCGGGCCAGGCCAGGGTAGAGGCCCTCCCCACGGGGTCGGATGCCCCCTCCCCCCACCAGGCCGCCCCCCTGCAGGATGGACGCGAGGTCCCGTCGGGTAAGACCACATGTGAATGGCGCCGGCACGTTCAGGCGGGGACAGATCATATCGAAGAGAGACCCCCCCCCCCCCCTCTGCGGGCTGTACTGTAGAGCACCAGGCAGTGAACCCTCAGCAGCTCAATGCTCGATAACTGTTCGGGTGGCAACATGGGCTTCCTGATCAGGCGATTCCATCTCCTTCTCGCATCATCAGCCATGACCTTAGCGGGTAACCCTAGTCTCCCATGAGCCAACCTGCCAGTCTGGGGCAGTCCTCAAATATCCAGGAGATTTCCGAGTGTCCCAGGATAGTGTTAAACACGTGTCTGATCCTGGGCGGGTGATCACAGATTTGGACGTTCAGGGAGTGGAAGCCTTTTGGTTGATGAAAGGTATGTCCTGATACCAGGGTGCTTGCAAGGCAGCATGTGTGCTACTGATAGCCCCTTAGACCTGAGGCATCCTGGCGATGACGGCGAATCCTGCAGCCTGGGCATCTTGGTGGGCCTGGTACAGGTCAAAGTGCACGGAGTTGCCTATCCGGGTCATACAGAGCATACGTGACCTCTCAGATACACTTGCAGGCTGGCGATTGAGAAATGTCACACAAGTCCTGCTCGAGCCCTGGAATGTCACGGTGGTGAAAATGTTCAGGGTCGCCGTGACTCTCAGGGTTACCGGAAGCAGGTGTCCTTCTCTTCCTCCATGTGGCGCCAGGTCCATGAGGACGTGGAACAGGTGCCGCACTGTCTCCTCAGTCAGTCGGAATCCTCGGCGCCACCCATGGAATTCCTACAGTGCAGAAGGTGGCCATTTGGCCCATTGGGTCTGCACGACCCTCTGAAAGTACAGCCCACCGAGGCCCACTCCCCCATCCTATCCCCATAATCCTGCGCATTGATCATGGCCAATCCACCTAACCGGCACATCTTTGGGCTGCGGAAGGAAACCGGAGCACCCGGAGGAAACCCACGCAGACACGGGGAGAACGTGCAAACTCCACACAGTCACCCGAGGCTGGAATCGAATCCGGATCCCTGGAGCTGTGTGAGGCAGCCGTGCTAACCACTGTGCGACCGTGCCGTGGTGTCCCGACACCTCGTTGTGTGACATACGAGATCTCCTTCGGTGTTGTTTTCAGGTCCCTTCCTCAGCCTGATGTGTCTGGAGCATGACCAGCGGCTCTCTGTTGTTCTGGTGCAGGCTGCAGCCAGGTTTGGCCTTGCCGCAGTCTGTCAGCCTTAATAAGGATAAACGTCAACTCGACTGGCTCAATTCCAAAATTCATCTTTCATCTGGGAGGAATGGAAGGACGAGTGTGTGTGTGTGAGAGAGAGAGAGAGAACAGTTATCCATCCCAGGACCCTCAATCACCCACAACATCCCTTGTCCTCTGTTCCTGGAGTGTGACAACCTCCTCCGGCAGCATGCACAACCTCAAGTAGCTGCTGGCCATGGGGCGGCCCGGTGGCTCATTGGTTAGCACTGCTGCCTGCACCGCTGATGACCCGGGTTCGATCCCGGCCCCGGGTCACCTTGTGTGTGGAGTTTTCACATTCTTCCCGTGTCTGCGTGGGTCTCACCCCCCCACAACACAAAGATGTACAGGCTAGGTGGATTGGCCCTTAATTAAAACAATAAAAATTGGGTACTCTTAAAAAAAATGTAAAAACAAACAAAACAAAAACTGCTGGCCACAACACATCATCGCCTCAATGGCCACCGGCATTGCCCATGGCCCCCTCAGTTGCCAACGGTCTCCCATCCGGTTGTTCCCTCCCTTCACATCAGCAGGGGGTCCTTCATTTGCAATGGTAAGAAGTCTTACAACACCAGGTTAAAGTCCAACAGGTTTGTTTCAAACATGAGCTTTCGGAGCACTGCTCCTTCCTCAGGTGAATGGAGAGGTATGTTCCAGAAACATTTATATAGACAAAGTCAGAGATGCTGGACAATGCTTGGAATGCGAGCATTTGCAGGTAATCAAATCATTAAAGATCCAGGGAGAGAGATAATCACAGGTTAAAGAGGTGTGAATTGTCTCAAGCCAGGACAGTTGGTAGGATTTCGCAAGCCCAGGCCAGATGGCCAGATGGTGGGGGGTGAATGTAATGCGACATGAATCCCAGGTCCCGGTTGAGGCCGCACTCATGTGTGCGGAACTTGGCTATAAGTTTCTGCTCGGCAATTCTGCGTTGTCGCACGTCCTGAAGGCCGCCTTGGAGAATGCTTACCTGGAGATCAGAGGCAGAATGCCCTTGACTGCTGAAGTGTTCCCCGACTGGAAGGGAACATTCCTGCCTGGTGATTGTTGCACGATGCCCGTTCATTCGTTGTCGCAGCGTCTGCATGGTCTCGCCAATGTACCACGCTTCGGGACATCTTTTCCTGCAGCGTATGAGGTAGACACGTTGGCCGAGTCGCACGAGTATGTGCCAATGATTTGATTACCTGCAAATGCTCGCATTCCAAGCATTGTCCAGCATCTCTGACTTTGTCTATATAAATGTTTCTGGAACATACCTCTCCATTCACCTGAGGAAGGAGCTGCGCTCCGAAAGCTCGTGTTTGAAACAAACCTGTTGGACTTTAACCTGGTGTTGTAAGACTTCTTACTGTGCTTACCCTAGTCCAACGCTGGCATCTCCACATCATTTGCAATGGCGCATGGACAGCCAAGTGAAGCATGAAGGCTCCTGGATTGACCAGTGCAGTCGGGTGGTGATTGCTGTGAGGCGCTAGCCTACCCCGCCCGATTCCCAGCACCTAACCCTCAAACCCTTGACAATTAAGGAAATTGGAAAGAGCACCCTACCCAAGGTCAACACCTCCACCCTATCCCAATAACCCAGTAACCCCACCCAACCCACCACTAAGGGCAATTTTGGACACCAAGGGCAATTTAGCATGGCCAATCCACCTAATCTGCACATCTTTGGACTGTGGGAGGAAACCGGAGCACCCGGAGGAAACCCACGCACACACTGGGAGGATGTGCAGACTCCGCACAGACAGTGACCCAAGCCTGAATCGAACCTGGGACCCTGGAGCTGTGAAGCCATTGTGCTATCCACAATGCTACCGTGCTGCCCTTCCTCCTGCCCCTTTCCCCATGGAGGAAACCTTGCGCTATAATGCCGGAGTGCTGCCACCCTCTGGTACGGGGAAACTTTGCACGGGAATCTCTGGTCGCCGAATTTTCTGTCGTAAAAGGCCACCGTTCCCACCTGGCGTCAGGACGCAGCCTGAAAGTGGGAGAATCCAGCCCTTTGTGTCCAGGAAAAGCATGCAGTTCAGAAATAAGAGTTGGAAAGAAACTCCATGTGAAACAAATGAGCTCAGGCACAAGAGGTGTGCTCTTCAGAGCCAATGGAGCGTGAAGTGCTATATCTGAAAAGCTCCTTTGAATGAGGCAACAGCTGCCAGATCAGGGGCTGGTGAAAGTTAATGGGGTGTGACGTGGAATGCCAACAAGCAACCACAAAGCCTTTGAAGCGACCAGAGAGCAGATGGGACAAAGCAACCGGACTGGGCTTTGAGATTGACCTCAAATTAAATAATTTTCGAAAACAAAGAGGTTGGCCACGCGACCCCCATCCCAGGAGAGACCCCTGATCTGAATGGAAAAAAAAAATGAAAATCGCTTATTGTCACGAGTAGGCTTCAATGAAGTTACTGTGAAAAGCCCCTAGTCACCACTTTCCGGCGCCTGTCCGGGGAGGCTGGTACGGGAATCGAACCGTGCTGCTGGCCTGCTTGATCTGCTTTAAAAGCCAGCGATTTAGCTCAGTGAGCTAAACCAGCCCCAAGGAAGCCCTCCAGCCCAGCCTGCCCCCCCCCCCCCCCCACCCAGCGTCTCAGCTCCCTTGAAGGGCCACCCCTCCCCCGCACCTTGGCAGTGGCTGGCTTGCCCTTATGCACCCTGGAGGTAAGTGCTGAGTGGTACTCACCCCACTGGAACCCATGGCATCTGCTGCCCTCTTTGCTGGACGGGTACTCACTTGCACCCAGGTGACCACCTGCTGGGGGAGTGCTGGGGGGGAATGTGGGGTGGCTTTAACATTCCTGGAGGCCGGAAGATCTGACATTAAACTCGCTAATCAAATGTAAATGCGTATAGATAATCAGCTTCTTGCCCTTCATGGGCGAGATCTGGTTTGCGCCAGTGGGAAGGGCTTGGGAAGATTGCAAACCATTGAACGCCCGGCGTGAGAACCGTTTTTGACCTTTCCTGGAATTTTCCTGACGTATCGGGACCAAAGGGGCCGGAAAACTACTCCCTTTGCTGTGATTGGTAAGTTGCCTTTAAGATGTTAGTTTATCCGTTACAGTGTCCCTTGAAGGAGCCATCACTTTAATTTGAGTTGTTAATTTGCTCACTTGTTCATTGTTTTCGCTTAAGAGAGTACAAGGAGAGTCAGCTGGGATACTGGTGATTAGAAGGCAAAGATCCGTCAAGCTGCATCCTATGAATTATGTCAAGAATTCTGTCTTGTTTTGCATTTCAGCATCTAGCTCGATCCATTTAACAGCCTCTGTAATTGTAACAAGGCATCTTTACGCTTCTACTCCAATCCTTTTGCGATAAAGGTCAACATATCATTTGCCCGCCTAATTGCTTGCTGTATCTGCACGCTAACTGTGTGTGTTCTTTGTACCAGGGCACCTAAATCTCTCTGCATATAAACATTGAGGTTTCTGACCATTTAAAGCCATTCTGATTTTCTATCCTCGCTATCAAAGCGAGTAATCCTCTGCGTCCCCACATTGTAGTCCATCTGCTTCTTGTCTAATCACTCAACCCACCTCTATCTCTTTGCAGCCTCTTTCTGTCCTCCTCACAGCTCACATTCCCACCTAACTTTGTATCATCAGCAAACTTGCACACAATTCACTCAGTCCCTCCATCTAGGCCATCTACCTGGATTGTAAAGGGCGGAGGTGCATGATGCCATCTTGAAAATGCCCTATTGATCCCTGCTCACCTCTTTCTGTTTGTTAACGAATCCCCTCTCCATGCCTTTATAATCAGCCCCAAACCCACGAACAAACTCTTGTGTGGCATCGCTTCTTCCTTCATCGGGTGTGGGCAAGGCCAGCATTTGTGGCCCACCCCGAATTGCGCTTGAACGGAGTGGCTTGCTTGGCCAATGCAGGGGGCAGTTAGGAGTCAACCGCATTGCTGTGGATCTGGAGTCACATGTAGGCCAGACCCGGTAAAGGTGGCAGATTTCCTTTCCCTGGCATCGCCGATGGTCACGATCACTAATAGTGGCTATATCTTCCAGACCGTGTTTTCATTGAATCATAGAATTAACAGTGCTGAAGGAGACCATTCGGCCCATTGAGTCTGCCCTGGCCCTTGGAAAGAGCACCCTACTTCAACCCATGCCTCCACCCTATCCCCGTAACCCAGTAACCCCGACCTAACTTTTTGGACACTAAGGGGCAATTTAGCACGGCCAATCCCCCTAACCTGCACATCTTTGGACTGGGGAGGAATCCGGAGCACCCGGAGCAAACCCACACAGACACGGGGAGAACGCGCAGACTCCACACAGACAGTGACCCAACTCTGGAATTGAACCCAGGTCCCTGGCACTGTGAGGCAGCAGTGCTAACCCCTGTGCCACCGAGCCGTCAACTTTATTAATTGATTGTATACACCTGGAGAGTTATCTGGGCCTCTGGATTACTGACTAGTCCAGAGTCGTTACCAATACTTCCCATTAATACTTATTGAAAATCCAACTATACACTGGTCACCTTTAATCTGCACTTCTAGTTACAACCTTTTAAAAAAATGAAGACTCTTTCATAGATCCATGTTGATTCTGTTTAGTTCGCGTGGTTTTCTAAGTGGCCTGTTATCACATCCCTTATAATAGATTACAGCATTTTCATTACTACTGATGCCAAGTTAACTGACCCATGGCTCCCTCTTTTCCCTTTCCCACCTTTACCATGAGACGATCTGGAAGTTAGATGACGTACTAAAGATCTTCCTCAGTCTTTTCCCGTCTAGTAAGAAGTCTTACAACACCAGGTTAAAGTCTAACAGGTTTGTTTCAAATCACTAGCTTTCGGAGCACTGCTCCTTCCTCAGGTGAACCCCAAGTACAACGCCGGCATCTCCACATCATGGCTTTCCTCGTCCAGTGATGCCGGTGATTCATGGAATATTTTTGTCCTGATATAGGGCTCCATCTCATGGCGATGGGGGGAACTGCGATTCTCACGCTGGAAACCTGGCACATGCCCTTTCCTCGGCTAATTCGGAGCAGAGGAGAAGGTGTGGTGGTGGGGGGGGGGGGGGGGGGGGGGGGGGGGGTTGTAATTGGCAAAAGAAGCAACAATGACACTTTTACAAAGTGAATGGTTTGGGTCTGGGATGCACTGCCTGAGAGCAGGCTGGAGGCCAATTCAATCGTGGTCCTCAAAAGGGAATGGCATAATTATCGGAAGAGAAAAAACGTTTCAGGGTAAGGGAGTAAATGTTGGGGAAAGCGAGTCGCGGTGAGTGGCTCTTACATGGAGCCGGCATGGATACAATGGGCCAAATGGCCTCTTTCTGTGTGGCAACCATTATATGGTTCCTTCGGATTCCTTCCAGTGACAATTGGCCATGAGCATCACACTGTCACTGAGCTTCTGGAAACGACCGCCTGTGTGCTAAATGCAGCTCTTGATCGATCACAGCACAAGTGTGTGCAGCCCAGGGAACACAGATCGATTTATATGGGTGGCACGGTAACACAGTGGTTAGCACTGTTGCATCACAGCTCCAGGGCACCAGGTTCGATTCCCGGCTTGGGTCACTGTCTGTGCAGAGTCTGCACGTTCTCCCCGTGTCTGCGTGGGTTTCCTCCGGGCGCTCCGGTTTCCTCCCACAAATCTCAAAAGACGCGCTGTTGGGTGAATTGGACATTCTGAATTCTAATAATAATAATTTTTATTGTCACAAGTGGGCTTACATTAACAGTGAAGTTACTGTGAAGATGAAATGAAATGAAAATCACTTATTGTCACGAGTAGGCTTCAATGAAGTTACTGTGAAAAGCCCCTAGTCGCTACATTCCGGCGCCTGTTCGGGTGCATAGAGGGAGAATTCAGAATGTCCAATTCACCTAACAGCACGCCTTTCGGGACTTGTGGGAGGAAACCGGAGCACCCGGAGGAAACCCACGCAGACACGGGCAAAACGTGCAGACTCCGCACAGACAGTGACCCAAGCCAGGAACCTGGGGCCCTGCCGCTGTGAAGCAATAGTGCTAACCACTGTGCTACCGTGCCACCCTCTATGTACACGAACAGGCGGCGGAGTGTGGCGACGAGGGAATTTTCACATTAACTTCATTGCAGTGTTAATGTAAGCCTACTTGTGACACGAATAAATATGATTGTCATTACAGTTATATTCCTGTTTGTCGCCTTGTCCTTGTTCGGAGTTCATGAGCTTGGACAGGGCCCTACAAGGCCTTGTTTCCCACGGAGCCTAAATCAGACCTTGACGGCCGTACAGCAACCTGCGGTACTAAGTAATGGAAATGGAGATTTAAACATTACAGGCGTCGAATGGCCTCCCTCCAACCGAGACATTCAAGAGTGGGTTTGACAAGGTCACGACCGAGAGGTTATTTCTCCTGGCTGTGGAATCTAGAACACCAGGGCAGAGATCTCAGGACAAGACGGCAATCATTTAACACTGAGGGCTTAGCACAGTGGGCTAAACAGCTGGCTTGCACTGCAGAACAAGGCCAGCAGCGCGGGTTCAATTCCCGTACCAGCCTCCCTGAACAGGCACCAGAATGTGGCGACTAGGGGCTTTTCACAGTAACTTCATTGAAGCCTACTTGTGAGAGTAAGTGATTATTATTATATTCCTTGATACCATTATTGTGGGATTGCCGCTATCTTTTGTCACACTCATACGGATGTACATGTGTGCGATGGAATTAAGGAGAAAAATCACCATTCCACCGATAAAATGAATAGATTAGGAAACAGCCCAATCCCCTACTTTATAAATCTCAGTAACTGTATGTAAACAATCCAGAATTTATTGAACAGATGATCCACGGCATTTAATATAAAATGCAAGATGGAGGAGACCTTTTATTTTTAATGAGACCTGCATTTTGCAATGTATTGTCACTATTTGCATCCTTAAATGTTCATAATCGTGCAAAGCTTTTATTATCTTATATATATATTTTTTAGCAAATTTAAAGTGCCCAATTCTTTTTTTAACAATTAAGGAGCAATTTAGCGTGGCCAATCCACCTACCCTGCACATCTTTGGGTTGTGGGGGTGAGACCCACGCAGACACAGGGAAAAAGTGCAAACTCCACACGGCCAGTGACCGGGGGCCGGGACCGTACCCGGGTCCTCGGCGCGGTGAGGCAGCAGTGCTAACCACTGCGCCGCCTTTATTATCTTATACTTAATTTTTACTTTACTGATTGCCTGTGACTATGTCATGAACTATGATTACTTGTATCTTAATCACATTTGCCACCATAATGAATTTTCAACGCATCAATTATCTATTTCTCTACAGTTGCCTAACAAAAGAAATATCTTTTTATCTCGGATTTTCAGCTGACCCCCAGCGTCTGCTTAACGTACTTTTTCCCCCGCCCTCCCACTTATTTTTGCTGGGTGGGTTTGGTGGTATTTTCCCTGCCACCTCTGCTGGACTGAGCTGGTATAACCGAGACAGAAAGTCAGGTCTGCTGAGTGCAGCGAGGTCTTAATCGCTGCTGCGTCAAGCAGTGACCATCCATCATCGGGGGAGCTGTGCGCCGCTGCGCACGTCCCTACACCCATGGCCACCCTAGTCAAAGGAATCCAATTGACAGGAACACAAGAGATGAACGACAGGGGGTGCTCCTGTTTGTCATGATATGTATATTGACTGGTATGTAAAGAGTTAACAAGTTAATGTTAATGCTTCTTACCACTAGAGGGAACCACAGAACAGTCATATAAATATTGTGTGACTTCTGGGTATAAGCTTTTCAGGCATAAATACAGTTGTGTATTCGAGAGTTCTGCAGTTAGAAATAGCATAGTTCAATGTAGTAACCTTATACTTTAGGAATACGTACAAATTTTATTTAGTAGTGTTAATAAATTAGTTTTGTTTGTTAACAAAGCTGATTGTTCTTTGTTCAACACTACGCATCCAAGCCACCCAGGTAAAGCAAAGCAGAAAACACACCGCTGATGGCAAGTTAAAATATGTGGAGACGTCAGCAAGGTAGCACTTTGAAAAAATCCAATTTGCTCAAATCAAATCTTTTATGGTGCTGAGGAGAATCTGATGCAAATGATCCAAGCAAACTGTTCGCATTGGGCGAGATTCGGTCAAGAAACAAGGCATGTGAAGGCTTTGGAGACGGTGCAGAAAAAATTGACCAGGTTAATTCTGAGGATGAAATGCTTCAGTTACGTGGACATATTGAAGGATCTGGGGTGGCACGGCAGCACAGTGGTTAGCACTGCTCCTTTACAGCACCAGGGACTGGGTTCAATTCCGGCCTTGGGTGACTGTGCGGAGTTTGCACGTTCTCCTAATGTCTAGGTGGGTTTCCTCAGAGTGCTCCGGTTTCCTCTTACAGTCCAAAGTTGTGCAGGTTAGATGGATTGGCCATGCTAAATTGACCCTTAGTGTCCAAAGATGAGCAGGTTAGGTGGAGTTATGGTGTTAGGGCGGGGGAGTGTGCCTCTTCAGGGTACTCTTTCAGAGGGTCAGCGCAAACTCGATGGGCGGAATAGCCTCCTTCTGCATTTACGGATTCTATGAACTTCTGCTTGAGAAGAGAGGGTTGAGTTGATAGAGGTATTCAAAATCATGAGGGATGTGGATGGAGTACAGGGACAAAGTGTTTCCAATAGTGGATGGACCGAGAACCAGAGGACACCGGTCGAAGGTGATTGGTTAAAGAACGAATGACAAGCTGAGAACACAATTTTTTCAAGTGGTTAGCATGTGGAATGTACTGTCCGAGACTGCGGCACAGGCAGATCCCATTGCAGCTTTCAAAATGGAGCTGGATGATCACCTGAAGATAAATCGTTTTCAGGGTTAGGGGGAAAAGGCAGGCAAGTGGGAGGTACTGAGTCGCTCTTACAGAGAGAACTGGCATGGATTCAGCAGGTCGAAAGGCCTCCTTCTGTACCATTATCAGTCTATGATGACAATGGGGTTTCCAAATGCAGCGATGTTGCGAGGAGCTGACAATGGAGCTCAACAAGAAACCCTCCCCCTTACCCCTCATATTGAAGGACCTCGGGGGGAGGGGTGGGGGCAAGCTGAAGAGGGCAATTTTTGCCCCTATGCAACAGGACATTCTGAATACTCTACCTTCTATGGGGTGACACGGTAGCACAGTGGTTAGCACTATTGCTTCACAGCACCAAGGGCCCGGGTTTGATTCCCGGCTTGGGTCACTGTCTGTGTGGTGTCTGCATGTTCTCCCCGCATCTGCGCGGGTTTCCTCCGGGTGCTCCGGTTTCCTCCCACAAGTCCCAAAAGACGTGCTTGTTAGGTGAACTGGACATTCTGAATTCTCCCTCTGTGTACCCGAACAGGCGCCGGAGTGTGGCGACTAGGGCATTTTCACAGTAACTTCATTGCAGTGTTAATGTAAGCCTACTTGAGACACTAATAAAGATAATTGTTATTATTAAGGAAGGGCTCTAATATGTTGACAAGTCCCTATTAGAATGATACAATCTGTCAGCAATGAGGCATGACGGGCTATGTGTTGCGTACTGCACAAGACAAAGAGGCACTGTTCCCATTGGGGGATGCTACAAGAGCTAAGGGAGACAGGTTTAAGGGTTTGATCAAGAGATGCTGGGGGTTTGTGAGGAAGAACATTTTTACACTGAGGATGGAGGAAGTGGAGATGATGAATGATTTCAAAAGGAAATTGGATGGGCAGTTGAGGGAAATACACACGAAGGACGACAATAGGGGAACAGGACGGTCTGGGGAGCTAGCATGGACTTGCTGGGCAGAATGGTTTCCTTTTATGTCTCCTTAACTCTATGACTGATTGGAAGGAATAGTTGTCTTTCAACCTCTGATTTCCAGAGAATTCTACTGTTGGAGTTCCCTCACCTCACCAGGAAAGACATTGAATGTGATGATTACTCAACAGCTCCGTTGTTGATGCGTCACGTGCGCTCCGGGATGTCGGGAGAGCAAATTGAAGGAACCTCGGTTTTTTTTTTAAATCACCGCGTAACTCTGACACAAACATTTTTACGTTCTCATTTTTCTGTCAGTGAAGACAAAGCAATATGAGGCAGGCTCCTGAATGATGTGTACCTGTGAGTAGGAGAACTCCACTCCAGTTATGGAGAACATAACCTCGCCGGCAGACATCAGGACGTATTGCGGAATTTGCCACGCGATGTGCATGACGTTCGCTTTGATGTCTTCGGTTTTCCAAACCGTCAAGCTGGCATCTCCGGGCTGAAGGGAATCAAGCACAACACAACGGGGGAAAAGTCAATGTTTCCACAACACCAGCGATATCGCGGCAACGTACAGGGGGCCCATAGCGGCGCTCAGGACCACAACAACTTAAACCTATAAGACTTAAACGTAACGAAACAGGAGCATTACAAAACAAAGTACCCAAGTCACATTCAGAGATATTGGGTCAGATAATTGAACCCGTGAGCAAAGAGTTTTAAAGAGTGCCTTATTGGAGGAGAGATGTAGAGAGCATGTTCTGGAGCTTGGCATGCAGCTACAGACAGCAACGGTGATTATAAACGAGACCAACGTCAGCGAACCTCACCCACTGGAATTTGGAGGGAAGATCCATCAAGAACTTTCTAGAAAGCAGTCACTGAAGTCATCACCAAACTTTCTCTCAGCATTTTTTTTTATCTTATTGAAGTTGAAATACATACAATTGAATTAAAGGATCTGCAGATGCCATCATAGAATCACAGAATTTACAGTGCAGAAGGAGGCCATCTGGCCCATTGAGTCTGCACCGGCCCTTGGAAAGAGCACCTTACTTCAGATAACAACTAATAATAATCAACCAACTCACTGGAGGAGGAGGAGCTCCACAAATATTCCCATCTTCAATGATGGAGGAGCCCAGAACATCAGTGCAAGAGATAAGGCTAAGGCATTTGAAACAACCTTCAGCCAGAAGTGCTGAGTGGATGATTTATCTTGGTCTCCTCTGGAGGTCCCCAGCATCATGCAGTGGATCGAATTCGCTGAAGACTGATATCTATGTGATATCAAGAAACGGCTGGGATGCTGCAAAGACCCTGCCAATATTCCGGCAATAGTCCTGAGAACTTGTGCTCCAGAACTTGCTGCTTCCTAGCCAAGCTGTTCCAGTACGGCTGCTGCACTGGCATGTACTCGAATTGAGGAAATAATAATAATATTGAGGAAAATTGCCCAAATATGTCCTGTACACAAGAAACAGGACAAATCGAACCCGGCTAATTACCGCCCTATCCATCCACTCTCGATCATCAGTTAAGTGATGGAGGTTGACAGTGCAATCAAGCAGCACTTACTCAGAAATAACTCGCTCACGGACACTCAGTTTGGGTTCCTCCAGGGCCAGTAAGCTTCTGACCTCATTGTGGCCTTGGTTCAAAAATGGATAAAAGAGCTGAACTCCAGAGGTGAGGGGAGAGTGACTGCCCTTGATAGCAAGGCAGCATTTGACCGAATATGGCATCAAAAAGCCCGAGCTACACTGGACTCAAGGCATTTAGAGTCATACCTGGCACAAAGGAAGATGGTTGTGGTGGTTGGAGGTCAATCATCACAGCTCCAGGACCTCACTGCAGGCAGAGGTGGACTTACACTTATGGGGACCCCGCGCTCTCCCTCTTTGCTGGGGCCCCGCCCCCAATGATGTCGAGCCCCCCCATCAATGACAGCTTGGGTGGCCAGGCCTCGAGCCTTGACCCTCGAAGACCACGTGCTGCTGCTGCCTGGCTGCCACTGATGGCTATCTGGCCGGGCCTCTGCTGTCTCACGCCCTGGCCGTCTATTCCAGTTATTGCCCAGCCCGTTCCCCTCTCTCTCAGTCCCGCTGGCCTCTGTCTCTGGTCGAGTTGCCCGATCCCGCTGGCTGCTGCTCCCAAATTCCCGGAGACACGTCGTCGCCGCTTGCCTGGCCTTCTTCGCACCTACCGACTGCCGCTCTGCACACTTCCCATCCTTCCCTCAGGTGGACGGGCCTCGACGACTGCATGACCTCCTGGCTGGCAGCCGCTGCTGGCTATCCAGCCTGGTGGCCTCTTCTTTTTGGTGGCCTGTTTAATTGGCACCCCACCCACAACCCCAACACCCATTCCCTTCACCACCGGCACACAGCGGCTGCCGTGTGTACCATCTACAAGATGCACTGCAGCAACTCAGCAAGGCTCCTTCAACAGCACCTTCCAAAACCACGATCTCTACCGTCTGGAAGGACAAGAGAAGCAAATGCCTGGGAACCCCACCACCTGGTAGTTCCCCTCCAAGTCACACCATCGTGACTGGAAAATGCATCGCCGTTCCTTCACTTCATTCGGTCAAAATGCTGGAATATCCTCCCTAACCTAACAGCACAGTGGGTGTACCTACCCTACTTGGACTGCAGCGGTTCAAGAAGGCAGCTCATCCACCACCATCTCAAGGATAACTAACGATGTAAAATAAACATGCTGGCCTGGCCAACGACACCCAGAACCCGCGAAAGAAATTTTAAAAATCACCAAATCTGATATTCTGTTAAATATTAAATTCCAGCTCTTTTGCCTAAACAGACACCATTCAAAGATTTTTCTTAAACTTGCATTAATTTGATGTGTTATCTGTGCTGGTCTAACATCGACTGCAACTGGATGCAGTAAAACGAGAATCAGGCTTCCGACACAGGAGATGGTCCAACACTGTTTTATTGAACCTGTTGATTGCTGTACATAATCTGCTGTGGGTTGACACTCTATTAACCTAACTGATAACATCCTACTGACTTGACCAGACTAGCTCTCTACCACATGGTGATGATGTTCATTGGCCTGTGCACTGAGACTATCTCCCCAGCCGTGTCCTGTGGGAGAGGGGGAGCCTTAATGCCCTGTGGGCTTTATAGTGGTGGTGTCCTGTCTGGTGATTGGTTGTTCTGTGTCGTGTGTGTGTTCATTGGTTACCCTGTGTGTCAATCACTACATGTCTGCCTCTCATGATATAAATGAGTGGATATTATGACATAATTCAGGAAACAATCTTTGGCGAAATTTCCGCTTGATTGTGGAGTATCACGGCACAGAAAGAAGACATTCGGCCCTGTGTCCCTGTGCTAGCTCTTCTAAAGAAGTAACCAGTGTATCCCACAGCCTCTGCTCTTTCCCCATGGCCCCGGAAAGATTCAGCTATCTGGTGAATAGAATATTGGAAATTTTCACACCTACCTTTTTATACAGAATGATGGTGTATGCTGCTCCAAAGTCTATCAAGCCCACATCCACGGCATATTTTGTTGTACCCACGTTGCACATTGCTTTGTACCTGTTTGAAAGACAGAAATAGTCAGGGGAGAGGAGGCCGATTTTCATTCCTGTGAACTCTCCAAAAACTCTCAGGTGTGGCACATAGAAGAGCTGTTGTATCCGTCGAGTTGCCAATCCATTCAAGGTTCTGATGGAGATTGGGCACTCATTGGAATTCCCATCATACTAAAAGCCAAGCATTCATGTCGAGAGGGCTAGAATACAAGACCAGGGATGTACTTCTGAGGCTGTATAAGGCTCTGGTCAGATCCCATTTGGAGTATTGTGAGCAGTTTTGGGCCCCGTATCTAAGGACGGATGTGCTGGCCTTGGAAAGGGTCCAGAGGTGGTTCACAAGAATGATCCCTGGAATGAAGAGCTTGTCGTGCTGTGGTATTGTGTGAAGCAAATAATGGCATGATGGGAAAACTAGTCAAGTATTCTTGGTACAATTGAATTTAACCAAAGACACAGATACAGAATACACAGAGACAGCATGTCTTGGGAACTGGGTGACTCTGAGAGTCTAGATAAGGCTTGGAGCTAGAAGTAGTCTTAATACATAACAAGCTGAACAACTATTTCTTCCTGTTACTAAACAAATTCTTCCCTTTCTTAAAACAAAGACAAGATAATGATATGAAACTCAAGTCCCCTAAAGGTCAGCAAGGTGACGCCATTGTAATGATTATTACTTATGTTTTACTTTCAATCAAATTCCTGACCAAGCTGTATTCATGTTATCTTGATCCTATAATGTATAAGAATCGCCTTCTTTTCCTGTAATATCGCAGACTTGGGACGGACTCAGCAGTTTGTAATTGACTGCTTTCCGACTCCAAGTATCAGCCATTTTCTGCTAGCAGTTCTAATTAGTGAATAAAGTTCAGTTTTGCTTATCTAATGAATGCTGTTTGAATTTCTCTATCACAGTCAAGACGCGGGGAAAATATAAAATACAACAGTGCGAGGAACGGTTGAGGACTCTGGGTCTGTAGTCATTGGAGTTTAGAAGGCTAAGGGGGGGATCTTATTGAAACAGTGTACTGCGAGGCCTGGATAGAGTGGACGTGGAGAGGATGTTTCCACTTGAAGGAAAAACTAGAAGCAGAGGACACAATCTCAGACTAAAGGGACAATCCTTTAAAACAGAGTTGCAGAGGAATTTCTTCAGCCAGAGGGTGGTGAATCTATGGAACTCTTTGCCGCAGAAGGCTGTGGAGGCCAAATCACTGAGAGTCTTTAACATAGAGATAGATAGGTTCTTGATCAATAAGGGGATCAGGGGTTATGGAGAGGAGGCAGGAGAATGGGAATGAGGAAAATATCAGCCAAGATTGAATGGTGGACCAGATTCGATGGGTGGAGTGGCCTAATTCTGCTTCTATGTCTTATGGTGCAAGCCACTGGACAATTTCCAGATAAGGATCCTTAACGGACATTTCAGACCATCAAGATTAACGCTCCAAACAGTGGGATAAGAGGTTGCTGACGGATCAGTAGTCAAGGCCATTAACACCTTTATCATTGCCCTGCTTCTAGGCACCTGCACAGCACGGGGGGGTGGGGGGGGGGGGGGGGGGGTTGGGGGGGGGGGTTGGGGGGTGGGGGGGGGATCACACCGGGCTTTGTCAAACGGTCACCTTGAACGCTTTTGCACCTTGCATCTTAGTCACAGTATGTTACAGTCACTGGGGGAAAAGGAGGACCAATCACACATCCCCCGCGCTGCATGATAAGAGGAAATCGCCAGGCTGTGGGTAAAAATGAAGTATTCTAAACTCGAAAGGAAAGGTTCTGCGTTTATAGAGGGCTGAATTCTCCGGTCCGCCAACCACGTGGTTCTCGGCAACGGGCAGTTTGCTGGCAGCGGGATTCTCTCTTCCCATCACTTTCCCATTGGGAACAGAAATCCCAACAGCCGGATTTGTGCACAGCAAGCTCCCACAGACACACGACCAAATAATCTAATTTAATGATGTTGGTTGATGCTTAAACTTCGGATGTGACACTGTGGAGAAATGCCTGGTTCTTTTTCCTATCGTCTAGTGCTGTGATATCTCAGCGGGTAGACTGTTTAATGCATTGATGTGCCATCAATTGCACGAGAGACGAGTTGCTTTACAAAAGTTAGGCTTTAATAAACTAGAATTTAGCCCTGCGGTTGTCTACAATAAAATGGACGACCGCCGGGCGTTTGACTATTTATACCTCGGCAAGGAGGCGTGGTTAACTCAGCCTCTCGACCAATCGGGCGAGAGGCACATGAACGACCAGGGCCAATGGTAAGCCGGTGTTCTGCCCCAATGGCAGACAGGTATGCAAATCATATCACCACATGCTTCATCTGCAAAACGACAACTGTGACATCGCAGCACCCTCTCGGTACTGCACTGGGATTACCTGCTTGAATTAGGAGCTCAAATCTCTGGAATTGGGTATTTAAACCTCCAGCCTCACTCAGAAACTGGGCTAAGGCCGACATATAATTATTAATGACGGAGTGTTTGTCCCTGTACCACACTTATTGCTTATCAGTTGCTCCGGGAAGATAGCACTGGGCGAACATTTACAACTGATTGGTTAGCTTGACTCCCTCAGATTGCAGTATGAAGTTACAACAGACCGGGCTTCTGAAGCAAAGTTGGGAGCCGAATACCCGGATAAAATCAGTGCCAGTGAGCACCTCCAGGAGGCAGGAGCTGAGCTGCCTGCCTGATGCCAGTGGAAAAGACGGACGGCAGCCATATTGAGGCCCGCTGCTGCTGCCGCCTTGGCAAAGAGAGCAAGCAGTGACCCTGTAGCATGGAAGCTTAAGGTGGTGTCCAAACAATAAACTCACGGGTAATGCGCACAATCTGGAGCAAGGTGCCCCACTGGATAATTTCCAATGTATTAGGGGGCGACACGGCTACGCAGTGATTAGCACTGCTGCTTCATGGCGCCGAGGGCCCGGGTTCGACCCCAGCCCCGGGTCACTGCCCGTGTGCAGTTTGCACATTCTCCCAGTGTCTGCGTGGGTCTCACCCCCACAACCCAAAGATGTGCAGGGGAGGTGGATTGGCCTCGCTAAATTGCCCCTTAATTGGGAAAACTTCACTTTGCATTCACCTCGACTGGGAGCCTGATAGCTGTGCACCGACCTGAACCAGACTGTTGGTGTTTGCTGAATTCTCATCTGAAAATTGCAGTTCTGTCCTCCCCGGTCCCTTAACGAGTTTCTCCAGGAGCTCATTGGGATGGTTAATTGGAGCCGAGAGGGTTTCCCATTCCCTCTGTCCACCCATGCTTTGAAAATTGGAGACTCTCCCGAAGGCAGCAAAAGCCTGGGATCCCTCAAGGACCATGTATTTAAATTGTGACTGGACCCTGTCCCGGCCCCGTGAGAACCTGTCGCAATGAGTGAACAGCACTGAACCAGACCCAATGGTTCTGTTATTTTATTTAATTCATGGGATCGGGCGTCGCTGACTATGACAGCATTCATTAACCATCCCTAATTGCCCTCGAGAAGGTGGTGGGGAGTTGCCTTCTTGAACCGCTGCAGTCCACGTGGTGTAGGTACCCCCACAGTGCTGTTAGGGAGGGTGTTGCAGGAATTTGCCCCAGCGACAGTGAAGGAACGGCGATACATTTCCAAGTCGGGGATGGTGAATGACTTGGAGGGCAACGTCCAGTTGGCGGCATTCCCATGTATCCGCTGCCCCTGTCCTTCAACTTGGTAGCGGTTGTGGATTTGGAAGACGCGGCCTAAAAGGCTTGATGAGTTGCTGCAGTGCATCTTGTAGATGGTATACACACGGTTGCTATTGTGCGCCGGTGGTGGAGGTTTGTGGATGGGGTGTGAATCAAGCGCGCAGCTTGATGTTGGTCTATGGTTGTCTATGGTCTTTACATCAACCTTGTCCCACCCTATCAACAAGCCCATCTATCCCTCTCTCACATATCGATCCAGCTTCCCCTCAGATGCTGCGGTATTGCCAAAACATTAGGGAAGAAGATGGCACAGTGGTAATGTCCAGAGGCCCAGGCTATTGCTCTGGGGGCATGGGTTCAAATCCCACCTTGGCAGCTGGAAGAATTGATCAAATTGGAATTGAAAGTCTCAGTAATGGTGAAGATGCAATCAAGCACCCATGCTCCTTATACAACACCTTCCAAACCCATGACCTCTACCACCTTGAAGGATAAGGACAGCAGATGCATGGGAAAACCACCACCTGCACGTTCTCCTCCAAGCCCCACACACAGGATTTGGAACACCATCCTGGCTTGCTGTTGCCTCACTGTCGCGAGGGCAAAATCCTGGAAGTCCCTCCCTAACAGCATTGTGGGTGTACCTACACTACATGGGCTGCAAGGTTTCATGAAGGCAGATCACCACCATGTTCTGAAGGGCAATTAGGGATGGGCAATGAATGTTGGCCTAGACAGCGATGTCCACCAATAAAAATTATCAACGATTTGTTCTGAAAACCCAACTGGTTCACTCATGTCCTTCAGGGAAGGAAATCTGCCGTCCTTACCTGGTCTGGCCTACATGCGACTCCAGACCCACAACAATGTGATTGATTGTTAATTGCCCAGCAAACCATTCAGTTCAAGAGCACGGGGCTGGTTTAGCACAGTGGGCTAAACAGCTGACTTGTAATGCAGAACAAGACCAGCAGCGCGGGTTCAATTCCCGTATCAGCCTCCCCAACAGGTGCCAGAATGTGGCGGCTAGGGGCTTTTCACATTAACTTCATTGAAGTCTACTTGTGACAATAAGTGATTATTATTATTAATGATGAGTAACAAATACTGACCTTGCTCGTGGCAAGCATATCTCCTCTGGTAGAGATTTCAATATAATAACAATAATCTTTATTAGTGTCACAACTAGGCTTACATTAACACTGCAATGGAGTTACTGTGAAAAGCCCCTAGTCGCCACATTCCAGCACCTGTTCGGGTACACAGAGGGAGAATTCAGAAAATCCAATTGACCTAAAAGCACGTCTTTCGGGGCTTGTGGGAGGAAACCGGGGAGGAACCCCACGCAGACACAGGGAGACAGGGAGACCTTGCAGACTCCGCACGCACAGTGACCCAAGCCGGGAATCGAACCTGGATCCCTGGCGCTGTGAAGCAACAGTGCTAACCACTGTGCTACCGTGCCACCCTATTCTAACTGCTGTCTGGGTACAGATGTTTTACCTGGGTTTCTTATTGGATTTATTAATGACTATGTTATTTATGGCCATTAGTTTTAGACGCCTTTAAAAAGTTGAACATTTTCTCTTTGTTGCCTAATTAAACACTTTCATTTTAAAACATATCTATCAGGTGACCCCTCGGTCTTCACCTTTCTAGAGAAATTACCATCTTGTAAATAGTACACACGGCTGCTATGTGCGCCAATGATGGAGGGGTCGAATGTTTAAGATAGTGGACGGGGTATCAATCACACGGGGCTGCTTTGTCCAGGATGGCGTTGAGCTTCGATTGTTATTTGAGCTGCAGTTGTCCAGGTAAATGGAGTGTATTGCACCACACTTGTTCCCCGTAGATGGCAAAAATCAGGAATACGTGAGAGATCAGAACAGGAGGAATGCAGAGTATTTGGAGGCTTGGGTGGAACTGGATTACTCACCGGTTACCATGCCCACAACACTAAAATACCCACAATGTGTATAGAGAGAGCGAGGAGAACTTCATATTGTAATGATCTAATTTCAGCATTCAGTTCAAACAGCCGGGGTTCTCCGACCCAGCGGAGAATCCCGAGGGGGGGGGGCCATGAGAATCGCGCTGCGCCGCCCTGATGCCAGCTTCCCCGTTCTCCGGCGCCGATTCTCGGGCGCTCGCGGGATTCCCACCGTGCCGAGTGTGCGGGGGCCGTCCTGGAGAGAGAGAGGGGGGGGGGGGGGGAACCGACCCCGGGAGGGGCCCCTAAGGTGGTCTGGCCTACGATCGGGGCCTACCGATTGGCGGGTTGTTCCGTGGGGGCCTACTTTACTCCGCGCCGGGCCCCTGTAGGGCTCCGCCATATTGCCCGGGGTCCGGCGCAGAGAAGGGAACATCAGCGCATGCGCAGAAATACGGCGGCCGTTTCACTCATGCACAGAATCACGCCAGGCGTTCTGCGCATGTGTGAACTCGAGTGGGCCGTTCCGCGCTGGCTGGAACCACTCCGGCACCAACCTAGCCCCTTAGGAAAGGGAGCATTCCCCATTATCAGGGACCGTTGACGTCGGAGTGGTTGGCGCCGCTTGTCACACTGGCGTAGGGACATAGCCCCATTATTAGAGAATCCCCCCGCCATGGAATCTCAGGCACACATCATGACAAAGTATTTCCGAGACAAACCTCCACTTACTGTCCTCTATCCATAATCGCATACTTGGAGCTGCCCAGGTTCTTGTTGACCGTTCCGAATTTCAACTCTCCCAGGGTGACGTTCATATCTTCGGAATAGGCATTTACGATTCTGTGGGCAGAAGTCAGGCAGTCAGCGGGAGCCAGAAGAAACAAGTTTTCTGACAAGGAGACGATCGAGGAGTTAAACCGGCCAATGTCCTACCTCACTGTGGCTTTTCCCTTCTGTGGTTTCAACTTTTCATCCTCCAGCTGCACACAAAGATAGCACAAATTCAGTGGGCGTTTAGGAAGCGGTGAAGGAAGACTCGGATTGTTACGATTCCTTTTGCAAGCTCAGGACCGCTTAAAGCGCTTTGACATTCAATGACACACTTGTTGAAGTCTTACAACACCAGGTTAAAGTCCAACAGGTTTGTTTCAAACACTAGCTTTCGGAGCACTGCTCCTTCCTCAGGTGACCTGTGCTCACCCCAGTCCTACGCCGGCATCTCCACATCACACTTGTTGAAGGGAAGGGTGGAGAGCGTTGCGATATTGGAAGCGTGACAGTGAATCTATGCAAAGCAAGATCCCATAAACCGCAGTGTGACAATGATCCGATAGTCTGTTTGTGTGGCATAGGTTGAGGGATAAACATCGGGCGAGACACGAGGAAGGACACCCCCACCGTTATTTGAAATAATGCCATGGGATGCTTCACATGCAATCGAGAAGACATAATCTCAGTTTAACGTGCTGGGGCTGGTTTAGCACACTGGGCTAAATCGCTGGCTTTTAAAGCAGACCAAGGCAGGCCAGCAGCACGGTTCAATTCCCGTACCAGCCTCCCCGAACAGGCGCCGGAATGTGGCGACTAGGGGCTTTTCACAGTAACTTCATTTGAAGCCTACTTGTGACAATAAGAGATTTTCATTGTTTTTCCATTTCATTTCAAAAGTCAACACTCCTGACTCCCTCAGCCCCGCACCAGAGCATCAGGGTAGATTACGTCTCTTGGTTGGACACGCACTGTGACCTGCTGGTACTGCAGGATGTGGCATTATTGATTCCCAACATCATTTTCCCTTCTTGGGAGTGTGTGGATTCTGTTAGGGCGAGTTGTGCTGTTCGACATTAGCATATAAGAGTCCTGTATTCCAGAGACCAAGTTAATGTTCTGCTTCAAACCCCGCCGCAGCAGAGGGTGAAATCTGAATTCAATAAAAAAATCTCTAACATTGACCATGGTCCATTGTCGTAAAACCCCAGCTGGTTCACAAATGCCCTTTAGAAAAGGAAATCTGCCGTGCCTACCTAGTCTGGCCTACATGTGACTCCAGATCCACAGCAATGTGATCGACTTTTAAGCACCCTCTGAAGCAGCCGAGCAAGCCACTCAGTTCAAGGGCAATTAGGGATGGGCAACAAATGCTGGCCCAGCCCTGAAAAACCCACATCCCATGAAAGAATAAAATAAAAGTGGGCAGCATGGTAGCACAGTGGTTCGCACAGTTGCCTCACAGCTCCAGGGTTGTCGGTTCGATTCCCGGCTTGGGTCACTGTCTGTGCGGAGTCTGCGCGTTCTCCCGGTGTGTGCGTGGGTTTCCTTCAGGTGCTCCGATTTCCTCCCACAGTCCAAAGATGGCCATGATAAATTGCCCTCGAGTGTCCAAAAAGGTTAGGTGGGGTTGCTGGGTTACATGGATAGGGTGGAGGTGTGGGCTTGGGTAGGGTGCTCTGTCCAAGGGCCGGTGCAGACTCGATGGGCCAAATGGCCTCCTTCTGCACTGCAAATTCTGTGAAAACGTAATCCAATGTGGGGGGAGTGTGGCTCCATTCAGTTTGGTGAATGCTCATTTCAAACTGAAGACATGGGAATTTCTTCCAAATGGATTAAATGTTGATACTAGGGCCTTTTCACAGTAACTTCATTGAAGCCTACTTGTAACAATAAGCAATTATTAAGTTAATGTGGCGCAGGGCAAACCCAACCCATTCAAAACGTTATTCCTTTGAAGGACAACGGTTTATGGCATGGGACACCCACAAGACTGAGAAGATGAGATGAAGTAAACCAGGATGTCACGGTTAGGAAATGCCAAGCAGTTTAAAAGATCGTAGGTTGCAGGGGTCGGAGGGCGTTCTGCGGTCCTGGTGCTGGACAGACATAATGTGGGCTGGATCTTCCGCCTGTTCACGTCGGCGTGATCTTCAGCTCCTGCAGATGGCGCACTCCCACCGTGGGTTTCAGAGGCTATAGTTGGAAATCCCATTGACAACGGCGAGACTGGGAAATTCAGCCGCCGGCCAACACAGGACTGCCTCTCGCCGCTGAGAAACACGGCAGGCGGAGAGGCCAGAGAATCCCACCCATTGAGTAAGGCTGCTCAAATTCAATAGGCTGATAATAATGGGAGCAGGGAGATGGAATCAAAGGTAGAGAAAGCCCGGGGAGAAAGTCCAGAGGAACATCGGCGTGGTGGAAATATAATCAAGTTTGAGACAGATATCGGAGGCTAGAGGTGAATGAAAGGAATTGACTGTAAAACAGATAAGGTATTATCTCCACAAAACGCTGATTAGACGTCAGCTGGTATGTTGTGTCCAATTCTGAGAAACACAATTCAGGAAGGATGTCAAGGGCCTGGAGAGGGTAAAGAGATTTGGTGGTATAGCAAGGTCAAGGTAAAGTCGCCATAGTCCAAGATGACCATAAGCTGCTTTCCCCTTTGAGGGGGGGAGAGACGACTGGTGGTGATTTAACCCGAGGATCACCACACCTCAGGCCAGGGGTAAGGTTGAGAAGGCGGGGCCTTCGTGAATAACCTATCCGAGAAATAAGGGGATTGTCAAGAGGAGAATCTGGAGTTTTTCTCCTGACAGCAGAGGAGAGGCTCGGTGGAGGTGTTCAAAACCATGAGAGAGAGTAAGCAAGGAGAAGGAAGGAAATACAGGGCTTTGTGAGATGGCACCGAGAGTACTGGGTACAGTTTTGGCCACCTTACTTATAACAGAATTAGCAGTTCAGGGTAGGTTCATTCGATTGATTCCTGCGATGAAGAGTCTGTTTTATGAGGAAAAGATGTGCAGGTTTTGGCCTATATTCATTAGAGTTTGGAAGAATGGGAGGTAATCTTGTTGAAATACACAAGATACTGAGGGTGCCTGGCAGGGGTAGAAGCTGAGAGGAACCTGGAACTAGGGGCAGCACAGTTTGAAAATAAAGGGGGTCTCGCATTGGAGGTGGAAATGAGGAGGCATTTATTCTCTCAGAGGCTCTCTAATCCACATCGCCCAGAGAGCAGTGGAGGCTGGATGGCTGAATACATTCAAGACTTTGGATCGAAAAGCGGATCAAGGGTTCATGGGGGTCAAGGGTTCATGGGGGGGGGTCAAGGGTTCATGGGGGGGGGGTCAAGGGTTCATGGTGTTGAGGCCACAACCAGATCAATCATGATTTTATTGAATGGTGGAGCAGGTTAGAGGGGCTGAATGGCCTCCTCCTATTTATTAATAATAATAATAATCTTTATTATTGTCACAAGTAGGCTTACATTAACACTGCAATGAAGTTACTGTGAAAAGCTCCTAGTCACCACATTTCATCACCTGTTCGGGTACACAGAGGGAGAATTCAGAATGTCCAATTCACCCAACAAGCACGCCTTTCGGGACTGGTGGGAGGAAACCGGAGCATCCGGAGGAAACCCACGCAGACACTGGGAGAACGTGCAGACTCCACACAGACAGTGACCCAAGTCGGGAATCGAACCTGGGACCCTGGCGCTGTGAAGTGCTTCCGACTGTGCTGCCCACGGCAGATTTCTTCTGATCTGATGAAACAGTTTTCATCAGCAGGAGGATCAATAACCTTAGGGCACAGATTTAAGCAACAAAAAAAAAACAGCAAGGGAGAAGGAGAGCATTTTTTTTTAATGCCGTAAATGATTGCGATCCAGAACGTGCTGCTTAGCAGGCTGATGGAACAGCCTCTTTAAAAAGTGGATCGGACACAAATGTTGAAGGGGAAAAATGGCCAGGGCTAAAGTGGAGTCGACTATTTGGACAGCTCCTCCAAGGCAGGATGGGCTGAATGGCTTCACTCTGTGATGTAGGATCCGACGATTCTTGTCTGCAGCTGGCTAAATAAAAGGTGCTAAACATTTCAGCGTGAGGAAATTCCTGGAGGATTCCCCCGGTCGCGCTCTGTGGTTTCAGGCATAAAACCCTGTGACAAATCTTGATGCCGGATCCCCTCAACTCAACAAGATCCCAGCGGCCTCCTCGACTCAACCCTACACCCTGTAGACCGGCGAAGGAACCCGGGCCATACCACTAACTCCCCCCAGTGGTGAGGTGGCTAATTGCGGGATTTCCCTTTCAGGTTCCTGAGTCACAATGACCGGGGCCAGGATTATATACAAGGCCAGGATTGGTGGGTGATGAAGAATGTGCTTGAAAGCTGAACATCTCCGGCCTGGCAGCATGAAAGGCGTTTTATTCGATTGACAGAAAATCTATGCCTCAGCAATGACATTTTAATAACATGAACATTTCCCTGCCCTGACCTGGGCTCCTGCTTTCCACCTGCCCTGGCCAATTTAAAGATGTAGAGGCTCACAGTTAATAAGCGATCCACAGATGGTAGCATAACACCCCACCCATCCTCCACCCAAGCCTTAATTCCCGCCCCCAGAAAATGGCCATTGAAGCCGTTTGGAAAAAGAGAGAAAGTGTGAACTGAGACACCCAATAATGGAGGGGCCAAAGTCCAGTTTCAACAACATTTACCCGGCTGGGTTAACCCATCTCAGTGTTAAAAGACCTGACTCACTGACCAGTTTGCATTGCAGTGTTGCACCCTCGTTGTACAGCATTATGCTGTACGCTTCCATTTCACTGGTGTTTTGAAGGCATTTCGTTGTCACGTTTCCGTACTGAAGATCAAAACTGAATAGTTGACTCGGAGAATCAAGATGTAACTTAACGTAATTGTCTGGGTCCTACAAAAGAAGAGGCGTTTTGGGTCACATTTTCTTTGAAGTACCACTTTCTAATGACAACTTGTATTCACGTAGTGCCTCTAAACATCGCAAAATATCCCACAGGAGCGTAAATCAGACACTGAGCTAAAGAACATTCGGTGGTCAAAAATGTACATTTATTCAATGTCTTGGCGGCACGGTGGCACAGTGGTTAACACTGCTGCCTCACAGCGCCAGCGACCCGGGTTCAATTCCCACCTTGGGTGACTGTGTCTCCCATTGTTTCCTCCGAGTGCTCCGGATTCCTTCCACAGTCCAAAGATGTGCAGGTTAGAGAGATTGGCAATGCTAAATTGCCCTTAAGTGTCCAAAAATGGTTGGCTGGGGTTACGGGGTGGAGGTATGGGATTGGGTCGGGTGCTCTTTCCAAGAGCTGGTGCAGACTCGTTGGGCTGAATGGCTTCCTTCTGCACTGTAAACTCTTATGATTCTATGATTCAAATCCTTCCCTGACCTCACTGCCCTTCCTATCTCTGTGACTCTCTCCCACCCTAAAACCCTCTGAAATTCCTCTGCTCGGCTAATTGTGGCCTCTTGCGGGTATTCTATGATTCGGAGTAGATAAGGGAGGCAGAGAGGCTATTCCAGAACCTGGGGCTCAGGCAGCTGAAGGCACAGCAGCCAATGGTGGAGTGGTGGAAATCAGGCTTGCATGAAGAACCAGAATTGGAACAGCACAGAGATCTCGGGGTGCTTCAAGGCCAGAGGATGTCACAGAGAAAGGAAGAGGGCTAGACCTCTGCACGTCAGATGTGAAAATTTAATTTGCAGCATTGGCAAAATTGTGTATCTGGCATTGTCTATGACGCTCTCCATGTGTAGAGTGGCTTTGTGTATCTGGCATTGTCTATGACGCTCTCCATGTGTAGAGTGGCTTTGCTGCCACTCACTGTCGAGTCACCCCTCAGAAATAATAACATGGATGAGGTATTGAAGAGTTCCAGGCACCCTGCAGTCATCTGAATGTAGCTGAATGAATGGGCTAACCTCCTTTAAAACCGTATCCAAAACAAGTGCTTTACACAACTTTTGAACATTTTTATTTGTTAATTTACGGGATGTGGACGTTGCTGGCTGGGTCAGCAGATATCGCTCATTCCTAATTGCCCTTCAGCAGGTGGTGGTGAGCCACCTTCTTGAACTGCTGCAGTCCATTTGGTGTAGGTATACCCACAGTGCTGTTAGGGAGGGAGTTCCAGGGTTTTGACCCAGTGATAGTGAAGGGACGGAGATGTATTCCTAACGATGGTGAATCACTTGGAGGGGTAACTCAAGGTGGTGGTGCTCCCATGTGTCTGTTGACTTTGTCCTTCTTAATGGTAGCGGCTGTGGGTTTGGAAGGTGCTGCCTCAGGAACCTTGATGAGTTCCTATCATCCACCTTGTAGATGTGCACACGGTTGCCACTGTTAGTCGGTGGTGGAAGAAGTGAATGTTTGTGGAAGGAGGAGCAATCAAGCCGGCTGCTTTGTCCTGGATGGTGTCGAGTTTTATTTTTTCCAATTAAGGGGCAATTTAGCGTGGTCAATCCACCTACTCTGCACATTTTTGGGTTGTGGGGGCGAAACCCACGCAGACACGGGGAGAACGTGCAAACTCCACACGGACAGTGACCCAGAGCCGGGATCAAACCTGGGACCTCAGTGCCGTGAGGCGGTTGTGCTAACCACTAGGCCACCGTGCTGCCCTCATCCAGGCAATAATAATAATCTTTATTAGTGTCACAAGTAGGCTTACATTAACACTGCAATGAAATTACTGTGAAAAGCCCCTCGTCGTCACATTCCAGCGCCTGTTCTGGTACACGGAGGGAGAATTCAGAATGTCCAATTCACCCAACAAGCACGTCTTTCGGGACTTGTGGGAGGAAACCGGAGCACCCGGAGGAAACCCACGCAGACACGGGGAGAACGTGCAACTCCGCACAGACAGTGACCCAAGCCGGGAATCAAACTCGGGACCTTGGCGCTGTGAAGCTACAGTGCCAACCACTGTGCTACCGTGCCGTGGAGGGTATTCCATCACATTTCTGACTTGTGCCTTGTAGATGGTTGACAGGCTTTGGGGGAGTCAGGAGGGGAGTTATTTGCCACAGGATTCCTGCCTCTGTAGCCACAGTATTAATGAGGCTAATCCATTTCAGTTGCTGGTCAATGATAACACCCATAATGCTGGCTTAACATCCCAAAGCACTATACAGCCAATGAAATGTCACTGCTTTGGTGTAGGAAATACAGCAGCCAAGTCGTGCACAGCGAGATCCTCACAAACAGCAACATGATAATGATCAGCAATGGGATTCTCCGTCAGCGGGATCCGCCCCACCGGCAGCGCACCCACTCCTGCGAGTTTCCCAACAGCATGGGGGGTGGCCACGATGGGAAACCCCATTGGCCGGCTGCAGGAATAGAGAATCCCACTGCCGACAAGGGCGTACCATGCCGGAAAATCAGCTGGCAGTCAGAGGAATCCCGCCTCAGATTTTTTTTAAAACTGCTGTCCGTCACGAGGTAAATATTGGTTGGGATGCCAGGGAAAACTCCCCTGCTTTTCTTCAGAATAGTGCCCTGGGGTCTTTTATATCCACCAGAGGGGGCAGACAGGGCACTATATTATAGACAACATTGCGTAACTCACACACACACACACAGTCCTACACCTGGAGCGTCAGCTGGGATTTTGCACTCCATAGTTTGGGCTAAGACCCAAACTGGCCATTGTTTGCCTCTGGAAGCAAGTGGCATTCCAATCCAGCCACCGCTGATCCTCCCAGCGTGAGCCAAGGCTTCACGTCAGGAGGGTGGGAGCGTTTTGCGAACAGGCGGTCAGTTTTTTGTCTTTTCGTCCAGATGTCATAGAGTTGGGAAAGCGCGAGAGTACGTCAGCACCAGCAATTACCTGAAGGGGGGCCATGGTTATTGGAAAGCCATCGTGCCCTTGGAGAGTGGCGCTGATGTTTTTATCTGCCAAGTTTAAGAACTGAAGGTAACTTTCTTTGGCGATGGGCTCAGGCACCACAGTTCTCTGAAAAATAAAAAAAGGAAATCAACATGGTGTGATACATCCAAAAAGGCAAAATACATTCAAACTCCTCTGGCCTGCGGGAGCTTCAAATCTGACTGACCAGGCTTATTTGTGGAACGCATTCTAAAATACGGGAACAGCGAAGTGGTATCATGAAGCTCGGGCTGCCAATCCAGCGGAGTCTGTATTCAAATCCCACCACGGCAGCTTAGACATTTGAATTCAATGCAACATCGAGAATGTCAGGGTTATTGTTAAAAACCCAGCTTGTTCACTCATCGTCTTTTACAGTAGGCAATCGGGTCTGGCCTAAACGTGACTCCCGTTCCATCCAATAGGGTTGGGGTTAATTCCAATAGCTGAGGAAGAATGAGTCTGAAGCTAACCTGCACCTCATCCAGGTTTCTTTCCAAAGCAGAGCCAGCCAAGTCAGCAACTCACCCACTTCATCCTCCCCTCAAGTATCCCAGCTGTCCCCATTTATACAATTAAACAAACAAGGGGCAAATCAAGAGAGCAGCCCCTCAAAGGGAGACTGCATCAAACACGAAACAAATCGCAAAGAAAATGTTAAACATTAAACCAAAATGTGGATAACAGGATCAATAAAAGACCCTAGTCCCCACAGGGCATGGAAGGCATCAATGGTGCTCCCTCTCCAGGACACCCAGCTGCAAATATAGCTGCGGACAGGGGCAGATAGTCAGGCAAGACAACCCAG
The DNA here is from genome assembly GCF_902713615.1 of Scyliorhinus canicula. NCBI lineage: Eukaryota > Metazoa > Chordata > Chondrichthyes > Carcharhiniformes > Scyliorhinidae > Scyliorhinus > Scyliorhinus canicula. Next base: position 274,767,646 of record NC_052147.1, on the reverse strand, counting down.
GTTTGCCCAGGTTCACAAGGAGGCCCTCCCCATTTACAGGTGTAGCAATACCCATCGCCTGTTTAACCTGTTGCAATTGCCTTAACAATATAATTTAGCAAAGGGGTAGCCATCGGACCTGGTCTGGAACTAATCTGGAATCAGGTGTCATAGTCTCAGAATAAAGAGTTGGTCATCGAGGATTGAGATGAGGAGAAATTCAGGGTGAGACTCTCCGTTGCCCGATGCCAATGCGTAATTGGCGATCGTGCGGAGAATCCCTTTTTATGACAAAATCGAGGGCGGCGCCGGTTTGACGCAGGTTTCATAAGCTCTGCCCCCTCCGAAACGGCAGCATCGCGCCACATGCTGTTGGGACGGCCTCAGCCCGTCACCTGAAGGCCCTTCCCTGATGCTCCGCCCCTGATGTGCTGGGTTCACGATGGTGCAGTTCACTTCTGGTCCCAGCCGTGCGGGAACTCGGGATGGCGGCTGCGGAGTGTGTCCAGAGCCGCCCCAGTCAGGCGGGAGCCGTGCTGCTGGCTTGGGGGGGGGGGGGGGGGGGGGGGGGGGGCTTCCGAGAGGGCTTGGGGGACTTGGCCAGGGAGTGGCGAGGGGATGTCCAGGAGGGGCACTATCTGGCAGGTCGGGTCCACGCTCGGCCGGCGCCATGTTGTACGGCGTGACCGCTGCAGGTCGCCGCCGTGTGTATGCGTGGCCACGGACCCGGCTAATCTCTGGCCGTTTCTTTGTGGAGTTTTCCGTGGCGTGGCTGCTAGCCTCTCACCGGTCGCAGGATTGGTAAGGGGTGCCGCCGACATTTGTGCCACGTAAAACACCACGGATCCTCCGCACTTAGCCTCGGAATCGGAGAATCAGCCCCTCATATTCTCGAAGGGTTGTGAATCTTTGGAATTCCCGACCCCAGTCATGGAGCACATTCAAGGCTGAGATTAACTGATTTTTGGGAGGCATTAATGGAATCAAGGAATAGGGCAATAGGCTGGGAGAATGCCGGAGCGGGCGATGAACAAGGGGCCTTGTTCAAAGAGGCAGGTTTGAAGTAGCAGCTGAAATGGTGGAAAGCGAGGTCGGGAACACCGAGGTTCAGGGAGTCAATTCCAGAGCTTAGGGTCGAGGTAACGGAAGGCACAATCACCACTGATGGAGCCATTAAAATGGCGGAAGTACAACTGATCAGAATAAGATGAGGGCACATATCTTATAGGTGTCTGAGGTTGGAGGAGGTTATTGAGATATGGAGTGGGGAGGTCATGGAAGGCGTTCAAAGCCTACAGCCATACTAGTCTGAAAATGCCCGATCTCGGAGGCTAAGCAGACTCAGGACTGGTTAGTACCTGGATGAAGGAGTTGAAAACAAGTTGGAAAATTTTTAAATCAAGATGTTGCTGGACCAGAATCCATTGTAATCCAGTGAACACAGGGTGTGATAGGGGAATGGGACTTGGTGAGGATTAAAACATGAGTTTGTGTCATATGTCATAAGACATAGGAGCAGAATTAGGCCGCTCGGCCCATCGAGTCTGCTCCGCCATTCAATCATGGCTGATATTTTTCTCATCCCCATCCTCCTGCCTTCTCCCCATAACCCCTGGTCCTCTTATTAATCAAGAACCTATCTATCTCTGTCTTAAAGACACTCAGTGATTTGGCCTCCACAGCCTCCTGCAGCAAAGAGTTCCACAGATTCACCACCCTCTGGCTGAAGGAATTGCTCCTCATCTCTGTTTTAAAGGATCGTCCCTTTAGACTTCATTCCAGGGTTTAGGATGACTTCAAGTTTATTGAGGGTAGATTGTTGGAGAGCAGCCAGGTGCTTGTTGTAATAGAGATAACAAAGGCATGATTGAGGGTTTCAGCAGCAGATGGACTGGCCCAGGGGTGAAGGTGGGCTAGGTTATAGGGGTAAGAGAGGCAGTCTTAATGATGGTGCAAATATATGGTTGTAAGCTCATAACGAGGTCAGATATGACACCATGTTTGCGAACAGATTTATTTGGTCTCAGACTGTGGCTAGGTATTGAGGGCCAATTAATTTGAGGAATTAGGCATCAGACTTTAGAAATATTCAGCCCACCAGGAGTGCCTCATGACTGAAAATGTAAACATCACCCCAGATCCTGAGGACCATAGGCTGATTTCCCCTTTGAGAGAGAGCTGACTGGTGTGTCATGATATACAGACAGGCAGCTAATGAACACAGAGAACAGGACATGACCAATGAGCAGGCAGGACAGTCAAGAGTGGTATCTCACTATAAAAGGCACTCGGCACTCACACTCTGCCTTGTTTCCACTGATGAACATCTACAGAGTGAGTCAGGGTGTATGTACAGTATCACACCTCCAGCACATGGCTAAGAGCTAGTCTGGTTCAGTCAGACAGAGTAACCACATTCAGGTTAGCAGAGAGTCGAACTCATAGAGAACTGTGCCAACTGTGCTACTGGTTCAATAAATCAGATTGAACTCACTTCAAGGTCTGGAGTCTCTTTTGGTTAAAGCTGCATCCAGTTGCAGCCTGTGTTATCCCAGAGTACATAACACAACATGGTGGTGATTTAACCAGAGGGTCACCACACCTCAGGTGAGGGGCAAGGTTGAATGGCCTCAGCTGGTACGGGAATTGAACCCACGCTGTTGACATCGCTCCGCATCACGAACCAGCCATCCAGCCAACTGACGTAACCAACCCCCCCTAACCATCATGCCCACACTACCTCACTGAAAGAAATATCCAATTACCGACCCCTGACCCCCCCCCCCCCCCCCCCCCCCCAACACCTCTGCAGAGGAGTTTTCCATTTCAAGTGTTCACCTAATTCCCCTTTGAAAGACACCATCGATTCTGCTTCCAGATTGTAAGCACTAGTTGTTTTTTGGTAATTATCTTACACGAGTGTTCTCTGGTTCGGGACCCTGCTGCCTCCTTCTGCCGCTACTCTTCCTGCCGGGCCCAGCTTTGCCAACTCCAGCTGCCACTTACAAAGCACCCCCCCCCCCCCTCCCCCAACCCGCACAGAGTGGGCACCACGCCGCCCGCTGCTTGTACCTGAACGTGGTTCTCCACAACGGCGGCTGCCACAAACGCCACTGCTGCCAGCACCATCCCAACTGTCATACGTTTGAGCGGCCTAGGGAGCAGTGAAGAAACACAAGAAGGTTTGCAGCTCAAAGGAGACTTAAGGTAAGGTCGTTAGAATTAGGAGCAGGGGTAGCCCACATGGCCCTGCTCCCACCATTCAATATGATCGTGGCTGACCTTCTTACCTCAACTCCCCTTTCCCACCCACCGACTTTGATTTCAAGAGACCAGAAGCCTGACTATCTCGGCTGAAAAATATGTTGAACGATGGAACGTGCACAGCCCTCCAGGGTAGAGGATCCCAATGATTCAGACCCCTTAGAACGGCGAGGTTTCACTGCTTAGATTTCTCAGCCCCTCGTGGAGGTGATCTCAGGTGTCGGATGGAGGACTCACCCGATCTCCGTGTCGCCTCTTCTCAAGAAGGCATCTTGTGCCACGTAGGCACTCAATAGGTCAGCAGTGGGCCTTTTCCCGGGATCAAGGACCCTGATGGGGGGGGGGGGGGGGGGGGGGGGAGGTCGTGCCCCCCAAGAGCTGCCAGCTCATCTGTACTGGGCAGTGCCACCGGGGAGCCGCACAGTTGGCAGTGGAACAGGAAAGCAGTCCGTGGGACTTTCTGCCATGGATGGAATTGGAGTGAAGATGGAAAAGTGACTGGGTCCCCACCTGCCCACCCACCAATTGATTAAATGCCCCCCCCCCCCACCCCCCCACAGCATATCTGCCCCGACACTGCCGTCTGGCCCCCTGGCACTGCCCCTTGGCCATGCCTTGGGTAATGTCAGGGTACTGCCCGGGCATATCCCTCTACCCCAGGGGCTATACTTACCTCAGTACCCCTGCCACGTTCCGCTCGTCTGTTTCCCATTTTTAAAAAGAGCTGTAACCTGACGGCAGAATGAGGGAGGGGGACGTACAGCAGGGAACTGCTTCAATGAGATGATAATTTAATGAAACGAGGCCGTCACTGGCAGGAACAATAGAATCGCGAGATCTCGCCGGAGAGATTCCTGGCCGTCATGATATCTGTGCGACCACGTCGCCATATGGGGCGAACGTGGGCGCAAAATCGTGGCCGACGTGTTGGTGAGCTGGGGACTAGAGGGGCAAAAGGGAATTGGTGCAATTTTGGAGATGAACAGATAGGTTGGAGTCTACAAAGTGTGGAAGATCCACCAAGGACAGTAAATAGATTGTGTGATTGGCAGAAAGTAATCAAACTGAAGAGTTTTGGTGGTTCACACGTAGAATAATGGATACCGGGGAGTGAGTTACAGGCTGGAATGGAGTTGAGGGATTGATAACCATGCCCTGAAGGTATGAGTTATATTGCTGCATTAAAGTTACTCTGTTGCCTGTTATTTATTGGACTGCATAATTAATGCTCAGGGGTTTGACCGGGATATTGTTCAGCCTTTTCTGCTGCTTCTTCACATTCTTTCAGAGTGATGGAATTGACCGGAAAAAGATTACAATTGGGACTTCCAAACTACTGGTCTATATGGAAGGAATATTCAGTCAGGTGAGCAGGAAACCTGCAGTCCCAGCCAATCTCAAGTGGTCTTGTTGATAAACTGCATTCCTTTATAACGTGCAACATAGAAGCAGGAGCAGGCTACACCACCCCTGGAGCCTTTACTTGCCCTCCGATTATTTCTCTCCGAGCTGAATTGAAAATAAATAAATCACCAACACGTCTTGCTCAGAAAGGTTTGGCGCCTGGCAGCAGCACAGGGAGTTACTGCGAATAGTAAAATGTTTCTTTGATATACCCGTGGAGTTTCTGCGGAATTTATTTCTTTGAACTCACTGAAGTGAGGTTAGTGTCAGTTGGCTATTTGAGCATTCGGTGAAAGAAGCGTATGGCAGCTTGCCCAACCCGAACTCAATGAGATGTCCCAAGGTGGGTGGAGGAAGCCATTCAGCTCACCTACCTGCATGGTGGTTAGCACTGCTCCAGCACAGCCAGGGTGCCTTGTTGGCATTTTCCTGGTGGCTCTACCAGCTGGCATGGGCACTGCCGAGCTGTCAAGCTGGCATTTCTGCCCATGCGTGCTAGGGTCAAGGTTGCCTGGAGGGGGTGTTGGGGAGTTGCAGGGGGGGGGGGAACCCTATGTTTGGGTTTCGTGGGGAGCTTGGGGATCGTTTTGGGAGGCCTCAAGAGATCGGGACGTCCCGATCTCTTGCTACAATGGGGAGGTTTGGCGAGCGGACCACCCCACTGTACAAAACGCGGCTATGTGTGGCCTTGGCCGTGCGTTCCCCGTTCAGGCCATGCCTTTCTTGGCACTGCGAGCGCCGGGAAACATGCGACTAACGTGCTTGCTAGGGGACATTGTTCCCTTCTGGGAGAATCGCGCCCTACGTTTCTGGCCCTGTGATGATAAAGGACCTGGTGATATCGCTCCATGTCAGGGCGGTGTGTGCTTTCAAGCAGGGCCGGCCCAAGGCACCGGCAACTCGGGCAGTCGCCCGGGGCGCCATGTGTTAGGGGGCGCCAGAGACTCGGGTCCCGCGCATGCGCAGTTGGGCCGGTGCCAACCAGCGCATGCGCGGTGGCCGCCCTCCCCCAGGGCGACCCCCTTCAGTCCGCCCGCCCCCCCCTTCCGTCCGCCCGCCCCCCCCCTTCCGTCCGCCCGCCCCCCCCTTCCGTCCGCCCTCGGGACCGCCCCCCCCCCCCCCCCCCCCCCCCCCCCCCCCCCGCCGCCTCGGCCCCGCCGAGAATGAAGATATTCATTGAAGATCTGCACAGTGTGTGCGAGGTACGGAGTCCCATTTCAACACTCACCCAAACACCTAATGTGTTCTGTGGGTGGTCAGGAAATCTGCACAAAGAGTGAGAATCAAGTGGCGCGGATGTCCTGGGATCTGGTCAGTCTATCAGGAAGAATCTGGGATCAGGTCAGTTAATTGAGGCTGGGGGTGGTTGGCAGGGTGTCTGGGTCGGAGTGTTGAAGAAGGGGCTCAATAACATGGCAGGAGGTGATCATTAACGATGAGATGGGGTCAGTGTAATGTGGAGAGGATCAGCTTAAAGGGGTAAGAGTCAGTGTAAGGGTAGGAGGGGGTGGTGTTTGGTGTCTAGGACCAGTAAGTGTAATTGGTGGAGGGGCCAGTCATTGTATTGTGGGAGGGTTAGGATCAGTTGGGATGAACTGTGCATGATGAGCTGATAGGACTGGTTAAAGTGCAATTTAGTTCCTTTCCTCTATCTAACCCCTGCCTCGGCCCCGCCCCCCCCGCCTCGGCCCCGCCCCCGCCTCGGCCCCGCCCCCCGCCTCGGCCCCGCCCCGGCCCACCCCCTGCCCGCCTCGCCCCCCCCCCCCCCCGCCTCGGCCCCGCCCCCCTCGGCCCCGCCTCGGCCCCCCCCGCCCCCGCCCCCACCCTCCTCGGCCCCGCCCCCACCCCCCCAAGGGCGCCGAAGTTCAGCTTGCCCGGGGCGCCAGCAACCCTAGGGCCGGCGCTGCTTTCAAGGGAGGTTGGAGGTGGCCATGTTCCCATGTACCAGCTGCCCTTGTTCTCCTGGGTGGTGTGTTCAGGGGCTGGCACATTTATGGCTTACTCCCAATAACTTACAGACACCAGTGCCAATACAGTACAGTGCCATAGCTGGGGTATTGCTCCCAGTTCTGGCCATTGCTTTACAGGAAGGGTGTGGTGGGAAAATGCCCAACAGCCTGAATCATAGGCCCGATACAGAATTGGACATTTTAAATTAAGAATTGGACACTTTAAATTAAAGCTGCAGGAAGGCCTGATGGGGAGTCAAACAGCCAAACGCGACTACACTGGGCAGAGACAGAGAGCGGGGGCAAGTCTGGGCCTGTCCTGTAAACAGGACACGAGGAGATAATGGGGTCTATTCAGATGGATCGATTGTGGTGGATTGTCCAGATGAAGCCAGACTATCTGGCATCTAGATTTCCCGCCCTTACCTTACATGGGATACGTTTACATGCAGACAATGCGCCCCCGGTGGTAGGGGGTGGGATATTCCTGGCGACCTGCAAAGTTGCAATTGGCAACTCCATTGGGTGTTGCAACCCCCGCAATGAGTGACCTCATTGGTGAGGGCCAGAGAAACCTCCGGAAGGGCGCAAAGAGGGGGATAAGAACGAGGCATTCAGAGACCCTCCCCAGCGAAGACTCGATGGCGGACCAGAGAACAGAGGGAAGAGGCGTGCGAGACCCAAATAAGGGCACCTGGGTAAAACATTTTAGTAATTAGCTGGTCAAAGTGGCTGATAATTTACAGACAACATTCGAATGGGTACTGATGAGGTTGTTGCCGGGAATGGGAAATTTTGCCTGGAATTCTTCGGCCGTTGGGATCTTCTGTTCCCGCCAGTGACGCACCCCAACCCACGGGTTTCCCAGCAGCGTTGGGTGTCTTCAATGGGAAATCCCATTGACAAGCGGCGGGAGGAGAGAATCCCGCCACCAGCTGGTGCATTGCCAGGAATCATGCTGCTGGGGGACTGGAGAATCCCAGACTTTAACCATCAGAAAAAGTTGGATATTCTGGGGCTCTATTCTTTGGAACAGAGGAGGCTGAGGGGTGATTTAATTGTGGTATATAAAATAATGAGGGGCCCAGACGGAGTGGACGGGAAAGACCTATTTCCTTAGCAGAGAAACCATTAATCAGGGGCATGTATTTAATGGAACTGGCAGAGGGATTAGAGGGGGTTGAGGAGAACATCTTTCTCCTAGAGGATGGTGGGGACATGTAACCCACTGCCTGAAAGTCTGGTCAAGGCAGACACCCTCTGAACACTTAACAAACACTTGGAGATACACTCGAGGTAACCTACAGGGCCACGGGTCAAGAACTGGAAAGTGTGGTTAGACTGGATAACCTTTTTCTGGCCAGCAGGGACATGAGGGGCCAAGTGGCCTCCCTCCGAGCCGTACATTTCCTGTCTTTATTTTCCTCACTTGGTTAAGGTAATTCATCGCGAATTGTGGGAGAAAGTGCGACTTCGAGGCTGATTAATACTCACGTCAAGTCGATGTTACATTTCCTGAGGAGAGGATAGATGCCCATATCAAAGATTGGAATAAAAGTAACAATCAAAAGGGCGTTAATTGTCTGTGGAGGAAAATAAAAGCAATTAGTAGGATTAATTGATCTGGAGACTTGTATTTATCACGCGGCAAGAAACCTTTCCCCGTAAAGTTGACTTCAGTGGGAAGGGCAAAGGTTTATGACTATCTACCCAATGTAAGTGCTGCCCACAGACACCTTAAGGGGTGCGAACTCTAGTAGGGGGGTGACCAGACCGGAGGGTAAGTTTTAATGAGGGAGCTGGTGAGTTGGAGCAGGTTGGAGAAAGCTGAACACACAACTAGCAACAGTTGAAGCGGCGAACACCAAGCCAGGTGGTGGCATAGTGGTAATGTTAGCTTGGGCTGACAAGTGGCAAGTTATATTCACACCACACAAGTGCCAGGCAATGACCATCTCCTACAAGAGAGGATCTAACCATTGCCCCTTGACATTCAATGGAATTACCCTCGCTGAATCCCCCCACAATCAACATCTTGGGGGTTACCATTGATCAGAAACCGAACTGGATTAGCCACATTAATACTGCGGCTACCAGGGCAGGTCAAAGGCTAGGAATCCTACAGCGAGTAACTCACCTCCTGGCCACCCACAGCCTGTCTACCATCAACAAGGCACAAGTCAGGAGTCTGATGGAATACTCTCCACTCGCCTGGATGAGTGCAGCTCCAACACTCAAGAAGCTCAACACCAACCAGGACAAAGCAGCCCGCTTGATTGCTTCCCCTTCCACAAACATTCAAACCCTCCACCACCGCTGAACAGTGGCAGCCGTGTGTACCGTCTACAAGATACACTGCAGTAACTCACCAAGGATCCTTAGACAATACCTTCCAAACCCACGACCACTGCCACCTAGAAGGACAAGAGCAGCAGAAACCTGGGAACCCCACCGCCTGGAAGTTCCCCTCCAAGTCACTCACCACCCTGACTTGGAAATATATTGTTGTTCCTTCACTGTCGCTGGGACAACACCCTGGAACTCCCTCCCTAACAGCGCAGTGGGTATACCTACACCATGTGGACTGCAGAGGTTAAAGAAGGCAGCTCACCGCCACCTTCTCAAGGGCAATTAGTGATGGGCAATAAATGCTGGCATAGCCAGCGACCACATCCCGTAAATGAAATTTAAAAAAATTGTCACTGGGTTAGTAATCCAGAGGCTAATGCCTTGGGAGACATGGGTTCAAATCCCACCATGGCAGCTGGTGAAACTTCAAATTCGGTTAATGGGCGTGATTCTCCGGCCGCGCCCGCCCGGCGACCGGAAATTCCCGCCCGATGTCAATGGACCTTGACATGGTCCCCGTCCCGCCCGAACTTGCGGTGGGCGGGGCAGGCGAATCCAGCCCAATTAATCTGGAATTAAAAGTTAGGCTCAGTAATGGTGACCATGAAACTATAATTCATTGTTGTAAACCCCCCCCCTTTGCTTCAATAATGCCCTTTTAGGGGAATTAAGTCTGCCATCCTTACCTGGCCTGGCCTACATGTGGTTGTCTCTTAACCGCCGGGCAATTAGGCGCCATCAGCCATCGTGATCTTTTTCTGCCCACTGAGTTGAAAGGATGGGCAACGATGGGTTGGGTTGTGCAGTTTCACATACCGCGCTCCCGGGACAGGCCGGGAGCAGAAACGTTGCTCCCGGTACCAATAGCGACAGCCCACTGTTTTGTGACAGAAGTGGAAACGTTCGCGATACAGCCCACTCCCCCCCCTCGCTGACTCTCTCTGCGGCAAACACAATGGCGGAGAGAAGGGAGGTCTCCTTCAGAGCAGCAAAAAGAGGAAGAGAGATTTAACAGAGATACTCAACACCATGAAGGGTTTTGAGAGAAAGAATTGGGGGAGCGTTGGTAACCAGAGGGCAGTGATTTAAGGTAACTGCCAAAAGAACCGGAGGGGAGGTGAGAAGATTTTTTTTTTATGCAGAGAGCTGTAATGGCCTGGAATGCGTTGCCTGGAAATGCATTGCAGTCGATTCAACAGTAATTTTCAAAATGGAATCGGATACGTACTTGAAGGAGAACAGAACGCAGGGCTAAGGGTAGGGGGGAGCGCGGCTAACTGGGTAGCTCTTTCAAACAACTAGTGAAGGCACAATGGGCCAGTGTTCTTATCTGCTGCCATCTGCACCTTTGACTGTCCGGGATAGATGAAGGTAGATGCTGTGATGTAGACATGCAGTGATTTGATCAAAGTTTTCAAGATAATAAGGGGAGTCAATATGTTAGATCGAGAAAAGCTATTTCCACTGGGCGGGTAGTTTAGGACTCAGGGACATAGCCTAAAAATTAGAGCTAAGCCTGCCAAAGGGGATATTAGAAAACATTTGGAACTAGACAGGATGGTCAAAGATTGGAACACTTTTCTACCCGTGGCAGTTAGTGCTGCATCGATCGTTAATGTTAAATATGAGATTGCTAGATTCTTGTTATTCAGGGCTATGAGGTGAAGCTGGGAATATGGAGTCAAACCTGGCAGTCAAAGGTGTGCATAGCAAGATCCCAAATACAGCACGACTAGCTCATCTGCTTTCATGTGCCGGATGAAAGATGAACATTGACCAGGCTGGCGGGAGAGTTCCCCTGTGACAGCGCCAAGATAGTCACCGCTGTAATGCAGGCAATGCGGCAGCCAATTTGCACACGCAAGCTCCACTAAACAGGAACGGGATGATGACCAGATAATCGGTTTCGACGGTGTTGACTGAGGGGTAGGGATTGGTCGGGACACCAGGGATAACTCCCCTGCTCTTCGTCAATACACTGCTCCGGGGATCTTTGACATTCACCCGAAAGTCGCTCCTCATGCCGTACCTACCCACGACGGCTGCCATCTAGAAGGACAAGAGCAGCAGATACCTGGGAACCCCACCACCTGGAGGTTCCCCTCCAATCCACTCACCACCCTAACTTGGAAACATATCAGCCGTTCCTTCACTGTCGCTGGGACAAAATCCTTGAACTCTCTCCCTAACAGCACTGTGGGTGTACCTACACCACATGGACGACAATGGTTCAAGAAGGAAGCTCCCCACCACCTTCTCGTGAGCAATTAGGGATGGGCAACAAATGTCCATGAACCAGCGATGCACACATGCCGCGAATGAGTAAGAAAACAATTTAGCTTCAGGCTGGGAGACATTTGGAAAGAAAAACTAGAATAATTTAAAAGCAAAATATTTATTTATTATCTATTGAATTGATATAAAAGTCACACCAGCAGCAACAGAAACGTTTCATTTTGATTTTAAAAAAGCAATTTGCCAAGAAATCAGAAAATATTCCAGCTCACCTGCATCTGGTCGGGCTGTATGATAAAACCACCCTGAAATATGAGCATTCAGAGAGTTAGTGGCAGTGAGGAAGGTTTAGTAAGACCTGCTCGATTTCGTGCTGGAAAGGATATGAGCTTGCATTTACTTACAAAGTTGGAATTCATCCTCGTCGCCTGAAGAGTCCATCGAGATCCCTGGATATAAATTAATGTAATATTATTAGTTGGCTCTGCATGTTAAATATTCATTCATATCGGGGTTCTCAACCTCAGGGACCTCCCAGGTACTTTACAAAAATCTGGGAATGATCGTGATTGTTGTAATGTCGATAACGTGGCAGTTTGAGCACAGCAAACGTTAACGAGACAAATGTCCCGAGGATCTGCTTTTTTCTTTAGTTACATTGGTGACGGGGTGACTATTGTCTGGGACACCATGACAATATTCCAGGACCCCTGCTCTTTTTCCAAACAGTAACCTCAGACCCTTTTATAATCCCTTTAGAGGGCTGATATCATCTGGGTTTAACACCTCATCTGAAAGCCAGCTCCTCTGCAGCATTCTCTCCGCAAGGCACTGGGAGCATCAGTCCAGGATTCGGTTCATCACTGGAATGACCACACAGCCCACTCGGTCGTCACTCCATCCACCAGTCTGATCATTCACTCCGGTGGCCTCGATCATTATGAAGTGCTTTGAGAAGTTGCTCAGAGGACACATCAACTCCATTCTCCCAGAATGCCTTGATCCACTGCAATTCGCATACCGCCACAACCGGTCCACAGCAGACGCCATCTCCCTGGCCCTACACTCATCCCTGGAGCATCTCGATAACAAGGACTCCTACATCAGGCTCCTATTCATTGACTACTGCTCCATTTTAAACCCCATAATCCCAGCCAAGCTCATAGCAAAACCTAGGACTTGCATCCACCTCTGCAACTGGATCCTCGACTTCCTGATCCATAGACCACAATCAGTGAGGATAAACATCAACGGCTCCTCCACAATGGTCCCCAATCCCAGGGCCTCACAAGGCTGTGTACTTAGCCCCCTACTATACTCCCTGTACACATATGACTGTGTGGCAAAATGTGGCTCCAAAGCCATCTACAAGTTTGCTGATGACACGACCATATTGGGTCGGATCTCGAATAACAATGAGTCAGAATACAGGAGGGAGATAGAGAACCTAGTGGAGTGGTGTAACGACAACAGTCTCGTCCTCAATGTCAACAAAACTAAAGAGCTTTGTGGCGCTAACAATTGCACTCAAAGATGAGAGACAAGTTCAATCGAGGCTTTATTGCTGTGTGATGCTATTCCTCCGGCTGCAACTGAAGACTAGGGTCTGAGTGACTCACACGCATATTTATACACAAGCTCCCTGTGGGCGGAGCTAGCCGGCAGGGGCTTACCGGAGGAACCTGTATTACAGGTACAGCCATACATCCCCCTACTGCAAGTATGCATATCTACAATGGTTATCACCACAAGCTGGTCATTGACTTCAGGAAGCAAAGTACTGTACACACCCCTGTTAGCATCAACGGGGCCGAGGTGGAGATGTTTGACAGCTTCAAATTCCTCGGTGTGCACATCACCAACAATCTGTCCTGGTCCACCCACATCAACACTACCACCAAGAAAACACAACAGCGCCTATACTTCCTCAGGAAACTAAGGAAATTTGGCATGTCCACAATGACACTTAATAATTTTTATAGATGCAACATTAAAAAGCATCCTATCTGGCTGCATCGCAGCCTGGTATGGCAACTGCTCGGCCCAAGACCGGATGAAACCACAGAGTGTGGTGAACACAGCCCAATTCTTCATGCAAACCCACCACTCAACCATTGACTCTGTCAACACCTCTCGCTGCCTTGGGAAAGCAGGCAGCATAATCAAAGACCCCTCCCACCCGGGTTATTCAGTCTTCCGACCTCTTTCATCGGGCAGGAGATACAAAGTCTGAGAACACAGGTTCAAAAACAGCTTCTTCCCCGGTGTTACCAGACTCCTGAATGACCTTCTTAGATTTAGATTTAGAACAGTACAGCACAGAACAGGCCCTTCGGCCCTCGATGTTGTGCCGAGCAATGATCACCCTACTCAAACTCACATATCCACCCTATACCCGCAACCCAACAACTTCCCCCTTAACCTTACTTTTTAGGACACTACGGGCAATTTAGCATGGCCAATCCACTTAACCCGCACATCTTTGGACTGTGGGAGGAAACCGGAGCACCCGGAGGAAACCCACGCACACACGGGGAGGACGTGCAGACTCCGCACAGACAGTGACCCAGCCGGGAACCGAACCTGGGACCTTATGGACTGATCTGATCTCTTCACACATCTTCTCTACTGAATAGTACTGTACTCATGTGTGCTTCACCCGATGTCTATGTGTATGTATTTACATTGTGTATTTATAGTATGTCCTTTGTATTTTCATGTATGGAACGACCTGTCTGGACTGTACGCAGAACATTACTTTTCACTGTAACCCGGTACACGTGACAATAAAACAAATCCAAATCACTCCATCCACCAGCCTGATCATTCACTCCTTATCCACTGACACACAGCGGCAGCAGGGTGTATGATTATCTCCACTGTTGCACCGCAACAACTCCTCAAAGCTGCTTCCAAACCAGCGACCTCTACCACCCCGAAGGACAAGGGTAGGAGACACATGGGAACACCACCACCTGAAAGATCCCCTTTAAGCCACACGCCATCCTGACTTGGAAATATATCGTCATTCCTTCACTGTCGCTGGGTCAAAATCCCAGAACTCCCTCCCTAACAGCACAGCAGAGGTACCTACACAATGTGGGCAGCGACGGCTCAAGAAGCCAGTTCAACACCATCTTCACTCGGGCAATTAGGGATGGGAAATTAATTCTGGCTGTGACACCCACATCCCACGAACAAGATAATGACTCTTCTGGTTGACCCGGGACCTACTTTCGTTGCCAACCCCTGCAAACCTCCCTCACCCTCCACCACAATATGCCTGGCACTGACAACCAGGCCCACAGTAATCGTTGGAAAATTCCGCTGATCATCATAGCCCTCCCATTGCTCAGAATCTCGGCCCTTCCAAGCTGTGTGGACAAGGCGGCTGTGCAGAAGTCTGGAATGTGCCACACAGGGAACAAGCTGACCAATCCCGTGCATGCACGGCAACCTTTAAACTGTACAGTGCAACAAAAAGGCTGCCCAGCAAAGAGAAGCTGGGGGAAGCAGAACTTCGAATTTTGCCGATCTTCACTTGTAGCTGGAATGGGCTTTCTGCGGCTCGAGAGCTGAGCTGCTGTTTTCTGAATTTTAATCAGTTGTTTACAAGAACAATTGGACTTGATCGCCTCAACTTTCACCCACTGACGCCGGGTAAACAGAGCATGAATCGAGACCACTTTCACCCCACATTATTCCACTCCTTACAGACACACGCCGAGCGCAGAGTTTAATGATTACGGCAGCGGGCACGTCCAAGAGCTGGCAAGCGATTGGCAGCAATGGCGAGGCAATTCCGCGAGCTCCTGCAGGACTAAATCCCAATCAGGCAATCGGCTCCAGGGCGAGGAGCTCCAGCCGGCCAATCACGGGTACTGTGGTTGCCCTGGACTGAGGGTTGGTGATAGAGCCTTGGCACAGAGGTGAGGTGAACACGACCAGTGGCAGGATGAGGACCCTGAAGTGACCTTTCTTGACCCTTCCTTCCCCAGATTTAATTTGGGGCGTCAGGAAGTTGATGGAACTTATAGGTTACTCTGCTGCATGGGCGATAATGTGTGTGTGTGTGCGCGCATTTGTGTGTGTATATGTATGTGCATTTGTGTGTGTGTGTGTATGTATGTGCATTTGTGTGTGTGTGTATGTATGTGCATTTGTGTGTGTGTATGTATGTGCATTTGTGTGTGTGTATGTATGTGCATTTGTGTGTGTGTATGTATGTGCATTTGTGTGTATGTATGTACATTTGTGTGTGTATGTATGTATGTGCATGCATTTGTGTGTATATGCATGTGTGTGTGTATGCATGTGCATTTGTGTGTGTATGTATGTGCATTTGTGTGTGTATGTATATATGTGCATTTGTATGTATGTGCATTTGTGCGTGTGTATGTGCATTTGTGTGTGTGTATGTGCATTTGTGTGTGTATGTATGTACATTTGTGTGTGTATGTATGTGCATTTGTGTGAGTGTATGTGCATTTGTGTGTGTGTATGTATGTGCATTTGTGTGTGTATGTATGTGCATTTGTGTGTGTATGTGCATTTGTGTGTGTATATGTATGTGCATTTGTGCATGTATGTATGTGCATTTGTATGAGCGCGCATTCATGTGTGTATGTGAGTGTATGCCCGTATGTGTGCATTTCTGTGTATGTATTTGTGCATCTGTGTGCATTTGTGCATGTGAGTGTGTGCGTGCATTTGTGTATCTCTGTATATGTGTATGTATTTCTGTGTACTTGTGTGAATCTTTGTGTAATGAAATGAAATTCGCTTATTGTCACGAGTAGGCTTCAATGAAGTTACTGTGAAAAGCCCCTAGTCGCCACATTCCGGCGCCTATTCGGGGAGGCTGGTACAGGAATCGAACCGTGCTGCTGGCCTGCCATGGTCTGCTTTCAAAGCCAGCTCTTTAGCCCTGTGCTAAACAGCCCCTAGTGTACATTATGGATGTGTGCACATGTTTATTTATGTGTGTGTGCATTTGTGTCTATGTGTGTGTGTGCATTTTTCTATGCGTACATATTTGTGCATATGAGTGTGTGTGAGCGAAAGTGTGTGATAATCCGCATGTGTGTATGTGTGTGAGTATGCGTGTGTGCGAGCATGTGCATGTGCGAGAGTGCATGTGCATATGTGTGCGTGCGTGTGTTTCTGAGAGTGTGTGTGAGGAAGCATGCGTGTGTGAGAGAGTGTGCGTATCTATGAGACCATGCGAGTGTGTGGGAGAGTGAGTGTGTGTGTGAATGTGCATGTATAAGAGGGTGTGTGTGTGCGCATATGTATGAATGAGCGTGAGACTGTGTGAGTGTGTGTGTCAGAGTGTGAGAATGAGTTTGTGTGTGTATGAGTGTGAGAATGTGTGTGTGTGTGTGTGCATATGTGACAGTGTGAGTGTGCATGAGTGTGTGTGTGTGAGTATGAGAGTGATGTGTGAGTGTGTGTGAGTGGGTGAGTGAGAGTGTGTGTGAGAGACTGTGCAAGTATCTGTGAGTGTGAGAGTATGTGTGAGAGTGTGTGTGTTAGGGTGTGCTGAATTTTCCAAAAAGTGCCCAAAGTTTGATCAGGCGAGAAAAGCTGTGAACTCGCTGGATTCACAGATGCCCTGTCAAGCCTGATCAAACAGCACTCTGCAGCACAGTAGCACATGGCTAGTTATTGCTTCACAGGATCCCAGGTTCGATTCCCTGCTGGGTCACTGTCTGTGCGGAGTCTGCACATTCTTCCTGTGTCTGCGTGGGTTTCCTCTGGGTGCTCCGGTTTCCTCCCACAAGTACTCACACACATTCACACTCACACACACACACACATACACACACACACTCAAGACATGCTTGTTAGGTGAATTGGACATTCTGAATTCTCCCTGTGTGTACCCGAACAGGCATCGGAATGTGGCGACTAGGGGCTTTTCACAGTAACTTCATTGCAGTGTTAATGTAAGCCTATTTCTGACACTAATAACATGCACACTCACACACTCACAACCACGCACTCTCGAACACACATGCACACTGACACTCACACTCATTTTTCAAAATGAATTTAGAGTACCCAATTCATTTTTTCCAATTAAGGGGTAATTTAGCGTGGCCAATCCACCTAGCCTGCACATCTTTGGGGTGTGGGGGCGAAACCCACGCAAACACGGGGAGAATGTGCAAACTCCAAACGGACAGTGACCCGGGGCTGGGATCGAAACTGGGAACTCGGCGCTGTGAGGCAGCAATGCTAACCACTGTGCCACCGTGCTGCCCTACACTCACACACATACACATAGACACATAGCTAGCCAGTGGGTACAGGGCCTAAACCCAGCAGCAAAGCTGGGATTCAGAGATCCGGGCATCGTTTTTAAAGGGCGCCCGATCTCAAAGTAAAGTTAAAGGCCCTTTCCACCACCCACGGCCATCAGAAACCCCAGCGGTCACGGGGAACACCCCCAATCCTCGTCCTCAGAGAGGCAACCCCCAACACAGGGCAATCTGGCCTCCCCTCCCTCACCAGCATTGGGGCAACCAATCTCACAGTCTTAGCCCCCACCTGCAATGCAGGCACAACCCACCATCGTTCATCAGGCCCACTCCCACCCCCCCACCCCACACACACTCATAAGGGAACCTCTCCCCCCTCACCCAATCGGGCTACACAGAAAGCCCACCCCTGTCAGTGTTAGTGCCGACATGCCATAGGTTGGTACTTCCTGGGTGCCAGGGTACTCTCAACCCTGTGCCTCATCACAAAGAAAAAGACCAAAGAAAAGTACAGCACAGGAACAGGCCCTTCAAGCCTGCGCCGACCATGCTGCCCGTCTAAACTAAAATCTTCTACACTTCCTGTCCGCATCCCTCTATCCTAAACATGTATTTGTCAAGATGCTCCTTAAATGTTACTATCGTCCCTGCTTCCACCACCTCCTCAGGCAGCGAGGTCCAGGCACCCACTATCCTCCGTGTAAAAAACTTTCCTCGTACATCTCCTCTAAGCCTTGCCCCTTAAACCTATGCCCCCTAGTAATTGACCCCTCTACTCTGGGAAAAAGCCTCTGACTACCCGCTCTGTCTAGGCCCCTCATAATTTTGTAGACCTCTATCAGGTCGCCCCTCAACCACCAGTTCCAGTGAGAACAAACCGAGTTTATTCAACCGCTCCTCCTAGCCAATGCCCTCCATACCAGGCAACATCCTGGTAAATCTCTTCTGCACCCTCTCTAAAGCCTCCACATCCTTCTGGTAGTGTGGCAACCAGAATTGAACACGATACTCCAAGTGTGGCCTAATTAAGGTTCTATCCAGCTGCAACATGACTTGCCAATTTTTATACTCAATGCCCCGGCCAATGAAGGCAAGCATGCCGTATGCCTTCTTGACTACCTTCTCCACCTGTATTGCCCCTTTCAGTGACCTGTGTACCTGTACACCTAGATTTCTCTGACTTTCAATACTATTGAGGGTTCTACCATTCACTGTATATTCCCTACCTGTGTTAGACCTACCAAAATGCATCACCTCACATTTGTCCGGATTAAACTCCATCTGCCATCTCTCCACCCAAGTCTCCAAACAATCTAAATCCTGCTGTATTTTCTGACAGTCCTCATCACTATCCGCAATTCCACCAACCTTTGTGTCGTCTGCAAACTTACTAATCAGACCAGTTACATTTTCCTCCAAATCATTTATATATACTACGAACAGCAAAGGTCCCAGCACTGATCCCTGTGGAACACCTAGTCACAGCCCTCCAATCAGAAAAGCACCCTTCCATTGCTACTCTCTGCCTTCTATGACCTCGCCAGTTCTGTATCCATCTTGCCAGCTCACCCTGATCCCATGTGTCTTCACCTTTTGTACCAGTCTGCCATGAGGGACCATTTCAAAGGCCTTACTGAAGTCTATATAGACAACATCCACTGCCCTACCTGCATCAATCAATCTTTGTGGCCTCATCAAAAAACTCTATCAGGTTAGTGAGACGCAAGCTTCCCTTCACAAAACCATGCTGCCTCTCGCTAATACGTCCACTTGCTTCCAAATGGGAATAGATCCTGTCTCGAAGAATTCTCTCCAGTAATTTCTCTACCACTGACGTAAGGCTCACCGGCCTGTAGTTCCCTGGATTATCCTTGCTACCCTTCCTAAACAAAGGAACAACATTGGCTATTCTCCGGTCCTCTGGGACATCACCTGAAGACAGTGAGGATCCAAAGGTTTCTGTCAAGGGGACTATATTCACCTCGTGGACCTAACATGCTATGGCCAGTTGGGCCTTTCATGTGGTGGCTGCAAACTCAGTCTGCGGCCGCCCTGGTGGGGGGGGGGGGGATTGGTCATTGGGGTCAGGAGGGTAATTAGAACATAGAACAGTGGGGGGGGGGCGGCCGGATCTTCCGGCGCGCGGCTCATCGGCGGTGGGGGGGGGGGGGGGGGTGCTTACATTCTTCATCTGCCTTCGCAGTCCGTGTCCGCCATGCCGCTCGGCCGCTGCCGTCCGCATGCCCGGACTCGAAACCGGACGTGCGGGGGCTGTATCCGCAGCTAAAGCTCCGGGTCCCTGCTAGCTCCCTGCAGGTGAGTGAATTGGATGATCTTTTTCCAAGGAATCTTGAGAGTGAAACGCTAGTGTTTTTACGCCAGCGTGGGGACATGATAATAATAATCTTTATTGTCACAAGTAGGCTTACATTAACACTGCAATGAAGTTACTGCGAAAAGCCCCTAGTCGCCAGTCCCGTTTTGGGAGAATCCAGGCCCTGGAGTGGGGGGGGGGGGGGCGAGGAGAAATTTCTCCCACTCTAAGAGTTGGCGGCATCCGGGCTTTCCCGGTAAAGGTGGTGGAAGTTGATTCCATAACTAAATTTAAAAGGGAATTGGACAGGTTCTTGAGGATGAAGAATTTACAGAACTATGGACAAAATAGGGGGCTAGTGGGACTTATCACAACTGACTGCTCTTTCAAAGAACCATGTTGTGGACCAGGGTTTAGAGAACCCCAAAGTGTATCATGGAGTTCACCTCACCCACAACCTTTAATAGATTGTGGTATGGGGAGCACAGGGCCCACTCTACAGGTGTGGTACAGCAGAAATGGAAAAGTATTTTTTAAACGCAAAACAATGTTTATTCTTTGAACTCAAGTTAACCTTTTTAAAACATACAGTGAACATCTTCGCAACCATTAATTCAAATACAACCCCCAAAGACTACAACACAGAGTAATCCTTTCCTTTTAACATCCATAAGACTTAAAACACCTTTTACCAGAAGCACATCAGGTTAAAGTCACTACTGTTATTAGTTTTAAATCATCAGGGTCGATTTAGTATTTCAATTACAGAGGGCGACTCTAATACACGTTCTGGCTGTGACTGCAGCTATCCAGCTCTGAAAACGAAACTAAAACACACCCTGCAGCAAACAGCCTAAAAAGAAAGTAAAAAGTTGAGACAGGCCAGCTCCACCCACTCTCTGACATCACTGCAGTAATAAACACCCATTTCTTAAAGGTACTCTCATGACAGATTTTTATATACACATCCATTTATAAACAGCCATTTCTTAAAGGTACTCTCACATGACAACCGCCACAGGCACGATGAGCCGAATGGCCTCCTCGCTTCTGTAAATCTCTGCGATTCCATGATTACTCGTGTGAAACCGCTGGACTTTCGGAGAGGTGACTTGATTGAAGCATACAAGATGCTGAGGTGCCCTGACAGGGTGGATGTGGAAAGGATGTTTCCTCTTATGGGAGAACTGGGGGGGGGGGGGGGGGGGGGGGGGGGTCACTGTTCAAAAATGAGGGGTCGCCCGTTTAAGACAGAGGATGAGGAGGTATTTTTTCTCTCAGAGGATCGCAAGTCGTTGGAATGACCTCCATCAAAAGGCAGCGGAAGCAGAGTCTTTGAGTTTCTTTAAGACAGAGCTCGATAGATTATTGATGAGCGAGAGGGTGAAAGATTATCAGGGGTGAGCGGGAATGTGGAGTCAGGGTTGGAATGAGATTGGTCATGATCTTATTGGATGGGAGACCAGGCTCAAGGAGCTCAGCGGCCTACTCATATGTTTGTTATGAGGTCAATTTTCCAGACATTAGACCTCCATTTGTACTTCTCTGCTTGGAAAAAAGGTCACATTGCCTTAGTTTACCATGAAGTCAGGTCCCAGCTTTATACTGCCTGTATTGTCCAATAACATATGTACTTTCATAAGTTGCCTCTTGGTCACCTTCCACTGAAGCAAAAGAGCTCACAAAGAACAAAAAACAGTACAGCACAGGAACAGGCCTTTCGGCCCTCCAAGCACATGCTGACCATACTGCCCGTCTAAACTAAAATCTACACTTCCTGGGTCCGTATCCCTCTATTCCCATCCTATTCATGTATTTGTCAAGATGCCCCTTAAATGTCACTATCGTCCCTGCTTCCATCACCTCCTCCGGCAGCGAGTTCCAGGCACCCACTACCCTCTGTGTAAAAAAACCCGCCTCCTACATCAGGTCGCCCCTCAACCTCCACCGTTCCAGTGAGAACAAACCAAATATATTCAACCGCTCCTCATAGCTAATGCCCTCCATACCAGGCAACATCCTGGCTTCTCAAATTCACGTTTCTCAAATCTATGGTCTGGCTTGAGGAACGCATGTTCGCCACAGATATTGAGCTGTACTTTCAACCCCTCTCAAATAGTCAGTGAAGCCGATATTTTGTTTTTGTTCAGGCTCAGCCTGAACCCCAGATGAGAAAGGTCTTTACCTGTTGGTCAAACAATGCCCAGAACATTGGGAGAGGAAGATAAAGGAACAGCACTCGGGTAACCATCTTAACTTCTCTGATCAGCTGTTTCTGTAAGAAAATAAATACTCCACAAATGATTTTCTTTTTGCAACTAGAATTATTTCAAAAAGAGGCGCATTAACGTATTCAGAATATTCAACAAAAGTGTTTGACATAACTGGATACTTTTCCCTTGCCCAGTCAAGCCAATGATTCCTCTTTGGAAAGTTTTTCCCACGATGCCTCCAACGATTGGCCATTGAAAACTGCAAGAGAAGACAATTCTGTTTAAAACATGGGTCCCCGAGTGAACGTTTAGTCAGAAAACGATCCAAAAATTTATGACAGAATACCCATTAAATTTGGCTGCTCACAGCACCCGGGAAAGTCACTTCCTGAATGGAGCTTTTTTTCTTTAAAGAATAATTTAATGATCTTTATTATTGTCACAAGTAGGCTTACATGCAATGAAGTTACTGTGAAAATCCCCCAGTCGCCACATTCCGGCGCCTGTTCGGGTACACAGAGGGAGAATTCAGAATGTCCAAATTACCTAACAGCACGTCTTTCGGGATTTGTGGGAGGAAACCGGAGCACCCGGAGGAAACCCACGCAGACACGGGGAGAACGTGAAGACTCCGCACAGACAGTGACCCAAGCCGGGAATCGAACCTGGGACCCAGGCACTGTGAAGCAACAGCGCTAACCACTGTGCTACTGTGCCTCCCCACGTTCGCACTGACAT
>NC_052147.1:274387438-274442438 GCF_902713615.1 Scyliorhinus canicula | reverse complement strand
CTCACAGCGCCAGGGTCCCAGGTACGATTCCCTGCTGGGTCACTGACCGTGCTCCCCATGTCTGCGTGGGTTTCCTCCCACAGTCCAAAGACGTGCAGGTTAGGTGGATTGGTCATGCTAAATTGCCCTTGGTGTCCAAAAAGATTAGGAGGGGTTATTGGGTTATGGGGCTAGGGTGGAGGTGAGGGCTTAAGTGGGTTAGTACAGACTCGATGGGCCGAATGGCCTCCTTCTCCACTGTATGTTCTATGATCTCTCTGGAAATTAACATGGTAAATATAATCACTATGGGTTGACACTGCATTCTTGTGGGGCTGTGCATCCTTCCTGGAAGGCTTACACAATCTCCTCTAATGGTTTTTCTTAAATATGATTTATAATCAATCTTGTTTTTTCTTTAAAAATGGAGTCCAATAATCAACTCTTTCTCAGAAGCATAAAAATTGAGGTGCTAGGTCTTCCTGATGGGGTTAGCATCTTCCAAATTCACTAATGGACCATCCAGGGTGATGCAGATGGATTTTGGTAGTAAATCTACATCCTCTGAACTACTGCCTCCTGTTGGCTGGAGGAATGCACTAAAATCTTCGCGGCAAATCAAAGGTTCTTCAATATGCAAGCTTCAGATCTTGTGACGCGGGTGTCCACTTCAACAATTGTGTACGTTAATCAAAATAGAGTCCTCCTCTCTCTTAGCCTGGAAGGGGTGATAGAGTAGGGAGAGGCTCTCCTTTTGGGAAGAGGGAGCCAGTCCACCCACAGTTGGGTTAATTTTCTCTACTGCTTCCTCTGGTCCAGCTGGGTATGGTTCCCTAGGCTTCTCTCATGGTAATGAGAAGTGCTGCTTCATAAGGGAATGCTTGGGATCACACTTCCTTCCTGGTTATGAGTGATCATATTTCACCTTTTCCCTGGTGGTTTGAAGGAAGTGTTTCAACCAGCATCCCACGGAGGGAGAGCAGGTGAAGGTGCTTAATAGGCCCAAGATATTATGCCATGGATGCAGATTTGAACAATGTGGGGCTCTTGTCGTATGAGAGCTGGTCAGTCTGTTCCGCGCACCTCCTAGCTATTTGGCCAAGATTCGAAGTTAATGCAAATGAGCCAACACTGAAGAGGAATGGCATTTTTCATTTAGATTTGCACTGTAATCGCATCTGCTTAAACCAGTGAGTGCAGAGGTAAATTTTCAACAAGGCCCTGAACTTTAATTTTGCTGTGGAACTGTTTAGCTACCGTCTAATTAATTCAGTAGGATGAGTAATTGACTTATGAACAGCTGTGTCTTGAGCCATGTCCCATTCTATAAACAGGATGTCCACGTAAATGGAATGCTAAGCAATTTGTCGCTCTTTTTTGTGCCAGTTTTGCTATGTTCTCTGATCTGACCAATACCCTTTGAAATGTAATTTGTGCCTTCCTTTTGTGAGTCAAGCCTGTGTCCTACATAAACATTTGGAATATCCCATGCGAAGTTATATCAACAAATGTGGGACTTTTCCCTCACTGTTCTGTGCTACCGGGCGCAGCAAGAAATGAAAATAGACCTTGTGTCAACCTTGCTCGACACCCAATATTCATAGGCTCGCCCCCAAGGTGGTGATTTGTTTAATCTTGCCTATTTGTCAGAAGTTGTATTCTCTCTTTCTCCACTGTTCCCGCCGCTTCTTTACAAAGATATATGGCAAAGTTAAAATGGATGTTGCGTTTCATTTAAATGAACGAACAGAAAAGGAAATATGCATCCACTTCATCAGTGTGGTGTCCGATAGTCTTTGGCTGAATCAGGATTGTGCCGTGTAGATTGAGACAAAATGACTACTCGTGAATAAGTGGCTTTAGTTTTGTCGTCTTTAATTGGAGCAGAATTCTTTAAAGTGACATGTTAAAAATCGTTGTTATCCTTTTTAATGTAATCTTGTTTCACCTACCTCATCTTTGCTGCTCTAAAGCTGATGTGTTATTTTTATGTTCAGCTACTCAACGCTTCATTGTCACATAACCTGTGTAGCAACCGAGTAAACTACTTTCTCTTTCTCTGTTTCTCTTCTCCCCGTCTCCCCATATATACTCCTGCCTAGTTTGAGGCTCCTGGGCCTCTGCAGGATGAAGGAAGCCTATTGGACTTTGACTTTGATCCTCTGAAGCCAGAGTCCAGTCCAGTAGTGAGAGCAGCTTCGCCAGTCTCTCAGGTTTGTTTAGCTTAGTCTTTTCTCTGATTAGTGATCCTAGTGAGTCCTCCATTCAAGGTGTAGAAAATGTTGTTGGCCGAGCAGACCCAGCAGACCATGTTCTGCTGCGAAGTACCTGCCTGGGCTCTTGGTGATTGTGGGGAGGAAGATGCTGTGCGGTTCGGTGGTCTTGTAGAGAATGGCGAACCATGAATTTTTACCTTTTTATTCCTTCGGGAGGTGGGAGGCTGAGGCTTCATTTAATTGCCTCTCCATAGTTGCACCAAGAAGTTGGAACCTGGGGCCACTGCGGTCCTTGAGATGACTGTGCTCCCATAATGGTGTGGAGCAGAGAATACCAAGGTTTCTATTTATTCATTCACTGGGTTGGGGTGAGGCCATTTTCTTATCCACCCCTGTTCAGCTCCGTGGCTTGCTGGGCCTTTTCAGAGGGCAGTTAATAAAAACATGGAAAATAAGAGCAAGAGTAGGCCATTTGGGCCTTCGCGCCTGCTGCACCATTTAACACGAGCGTGCTCTCTCCATACCCTTTCAGAGTCAACCATATCGCTGTGGGTCTGGAGTCACACATAGTCCAGACCAGTTAAGAACAGCAGATTCCCTTCACTGAAGGACGTTGGTGAACCAGATGGGTGTTTATAGCAACCTTGTAGTTTCACGATCACCATTACTGGTGCCAATTTAATTAATTTGAATTTAAATTCCCAGGCTGCCATGATGGGATTTGAAATCAATGGAACACTGGTCCAGGCCTGTGGCTTACTCGTCGAATGACATGATCACTGTGCTATCATTCCTGCAAAATATTAACCCAGCAGCCACAAAACCATTGCAGTTTGAAATTTTGATCCCATCAAATTAGGCTAGGTGGCTGTGGACCCAGGCATTCACAAATGGTACTTTGTGGATTCTCGTTGCATGAAGTTTTTAAAAACTGCACCATAGTGCAATAGGGAAATTAACCCTAACTGATTGGAGTTGCTGCATGTATGTTTTAAAACAATGAATGTTCAGGGTTAGGGTTTTGGGCAGTCTGAACATTAACTGGTCCACCAATTCTTCACTGCGCACTCGGTGTGGAAGAGGTGTATTGAACTGCCGCTAATAATAGGTGTTTCCTCTCCCCCCCCCCCCCCCCCCCCCCCCCCCCATTGTCACCATGAAGGGTTTCATTTTCTCATTCTTTGTCACATGTTCTTTCATAATAATTGTCACAAGTAGATTTACATCAACACTGCAATTAAGTTACTGTGAAAAGCACCTAGTTGCCACATTCCGGCGTCTGTTCGGGTACACGGAGGGAGAATTCTGAATGTCCAAATTACCTCGCAGCCACGTCTTTCGGGACTTGTGGGAGGAAACCCACACACACTGGGAGAACGTAAAACTCCGCACAGACAGTGACCCAAGCTGGGGATTGAACCTGGGACTCTGGCGCTGTGAAGCAACAGTGTTAAATGTACCGCCTCTGGTTGTGCCCCTCCTGCTGTGACTGCAGGCACATGTACAATGTGGCGCAATTACCCCTGGTTCCCCACTAGAATCTAGGTGGGGGCAGCATTTGTTTCAGCCCTTATCCTACCTGTCAATATTCTCCACGGCCAAACAATGCAGTTTGGAGCAGCTGCATGACTCTGACCTTAAGATCACGGCGAAAGGGCTGGGCATCCAACTTTGCGCGCACATCCTCCAATTATGGTTTGCCTCCACTGCAAATCCACCCCCCCCCCCCCCCCACCCATTTCTTTGCACAATGGGTTGCATTGAACCTCTGCTTGAGTGGGGAGTCCTCCCAGTCACTTCCTCTGTTTAATTGGAAATTTGTAGTTAGAAGCCTATGATGGGACATTAAGGTTCCTGCCCTTTCCTCAGTTAACATTTTCGGCCAATGCTAATTGGACCAAGCTATGGTGATGTCCAGCTGGAATTAAATAGCATCAAAATAATCCATTTGGATTGTTGTGCCTGTGCTAACTCCTTTTTGAAAGGAAATTTAGTTAGTTCCCCCACACACACACACATCCCTGAAAGTCTTCTCTTTCCCCCCCCCCAAGAATTTTCCCAACTAATTGAAATTGGCAAAGATTAAAATGGATTGGAGCTAGCCTTGGAGTCAAAACACTGGTGTAGTGGGTTGAATGGCCTCTTTTGTGCAATACAATTCTGTGAAGATTGAGCTTTCTTTCCAGCAATTAATATTTTAAGGCCTGGCAATATTTTGTCAGCTCATGGCATGGAACTAGATCTTATTTAATTACCATTAACTTGGGTGTTTACTGACATTGTTTTTGAAATATATCTCAAATAGGGAGAGGGAACATAATATATACTTATATACGGTGTAACTAATGCCTGCTCAATTTACATGTTTTGTGTATTTTATTCAACATGCTAGTCTATACCTTGGGATTTGTGGGAGGTAAGCAATATAGATCATTTTAAAACACATCTAACTTCCAGCATGTACAAGTCTCGCCTTTGACACTGCCCATCCCATTGACGTCTGCACCTTATTTGTGTACTGCATTGCTCTCAACAGCTGCTGGCAGGATCTGAGCTTTTAAGTGGTTAGGTCATTTTCCTACTCTCTCTCAGCATGCACGTGTTTGTTATTCCTTCTCTAAAATCACTTCATCCCTCCTGTATCCAGCCTCAGACTCTGTAGCTTGCACACTGTTGCTTTGTTGCTTTGCATTAAAGCCCAGCTAGTGTATGAGTAAATGTTACACTTGTATGTCTGTCAATCTTTCTGTCCCTCCAGTTCTTTCTATCAAATGATGGCTTCACTTCTCAAGTTGCGGCATGGCTGTCGTGTCGAGTTGTTTTTAAAAAATTGTTTCTGTTGCAGTCTTTGTGCGGTCAAACCAGACCTTGATGAGATGAGGCGATTTCTTCTTTAAGCAGCTGACTTAAATAATCCGGCAATTTTTCTTTAGTATAGCAGGTTTTATTTAAAAAGAAAAAATTCTAATTGAGGGGCTATTTAGCGTGGCCAATCCACCGACCCTGCACATCTCTTGGGCTGTGAGGGTGAGGCCCATGCAGCCACGGAATGTGCAAACTCCACACAGTGACCCGGGGCTGGGATCGTACTAGGGTCCTTGACGCTGTGCTAACCACTGTACCACCTTGCCGTCCCCTGATTTTTCTTTTCTTTTGCCATTGCAAGCTATGGTGCACCTGTTGGCCGTAGCTATTTTTTGAATATCTGTCTGTGAGTAAATGCATTCACAAGTTGCAGCGTTTACATATATCATTTAAAAAAAAAAAAAAATCCATTCTGAATTTGGGTCCCAAAAAAGAAAATGCTGGAGACACGAGTGTCATACGAACTCGAAACGTTAGCTCTTTTCTCTCCTTACAGATGCTGCCAGACCTGCTGAGATTTTCCAGCATTTTCTCTTTTTTGGTTTCAGATTTCAGCATCCGCAGTAATTTATCCAGTGTTTGACGGACTAAATTTGGGTGTCTGGGCACCACCTGACTACCTGTGAACATGGCTTCAGGCAACACTAATTGTACTGTGTTTGGTGTCCAAGCCAAGTGATTAGGCCGCTACTGCAGCCGAGTGGGATTGGGTTCCCATTCCTGGACCTGGTGGGACCTGCTTGCACTTGGTCTAAATAGATATGTATTTTTTTTTTTGCTGAAACTGTTGCCTACATTTTAGGTGGGGTTTATGTTGCTGTTAATTCCCTTTTTTACTTCCCTCGAAAGCTTGCAGATAATCAGAGGCTCTGGCAAACTTTGTAGCGATGTGTAACTGTGTGGCCTATTTACTGAACGATAAAGTGGAATTTCTCACAAATAGAAGCCAGGTTGGATCTGCTTGCACAATAGCACCCATTCCAGCCTCCCACACACCCAATCACTCGAACATTGCAAAATTGGAATCATTGTTCAAGTGTTTGATTTTTGTGGTAGTTACCAAATGTGGTAACTTCCTCTCCCAGCTGTAAGGAACTGTAAGTGAATCACTTGCGTTGAATGCAAATTTTGGAAGGTTTCTCTACTCTACATTATGGCTCCAGTAGTGCAGCACCAGTGGGATTGTGGATGTGGGCCTGTCGGCTATTAAAATCACAATGAGATTTTAAAAAGCTACAAGATTTATTAGAAGGGTCAAATTAATGTGCTTGAACCCATTTATTGCATTGATTACCCTGGCTTGCATGAATTTTGTAGAGTCGTGGAGATCCTTATTGCCGCCGTGGTGGCTCTTGAGTATTGTTCAGGTGCCCAGTGCAATTTGTCAGTTAACTGCTGTTGTCACTGTCCTGTGGTAATTACTGATCTGAGTCAGAGTAAAGGTTAGTCTGCCTGCTGTTAATCCTGGATGACAGGAGCTGTTAATCCTGGATGACTGGAGATAATGTGGGGGGGGGGGGGGGGAGAAACGAGCCAGAGTCCTAACTGCAATGACCCTTACTCAAACTCACTCGAAGATGTGACATGCAGACAAGATGGCAATTAGTTTAGATTCCCTCTGGAAATGATTTGTGTGTAATAATAATCGCTTATTGTCACAAGTAGGCTTCAATGAACTTACTGTGAAAAGCCCCTAGTCGCCACATTCCGGCGCCTGTTCGGGGAGGTTGGTACAGGAATTCAACCCGTGCTGCTGGCCCTGTTCTGCATTGCAAGCCAGCTGTTTAGCTCACTCTGCTAAATCAGCCCCTAATGGGACTTATGGATGAAATGCAGCTCTTAAACCAGCCCCTAAAGTGACTAATGGATGAAATGCAGGAGGGCAACGGTTTAGTGGAACTAGCATAAAGAGTTAGTATCCTCAGGAGATGAGGAAATTCTCAAGATCTATTTAAAAACCTGGCTTAGTTCTGTTTTCCCAATCGGATCTGAAGATTTATGCCCTAATCTTAAAGTTTTAAAGCTGATTGCCCTGATCCTCCACCTCTCACTAGAGTCCCTAATAAATTTTTGGCATTCTGAAAAATTTTCTATTTTCTATATTTTGGGGTGCGGATGGCAATTGCAAGGCCAGCATTTATTGCCCATCCCTAACTGACTTTAACAGTGGCTTGCCAGGTCATTTTGGAGGGCATATACATTACTATGGAGTGACGTATCGGTCATGCTGGGTAAGGACAGCAGATTTGTGTTGCTAAAGGAAATTAGTGAACCAGATAGGTTTCTATAACAATGTGATCATTTTCATGGTCACCATACCGTTACGAACTTTTTATTCCAGGTTAGTTATATTAACTGAATTTACACTGCTGTGGTGGGATTCTAACTATTGTTTCAGATTGCAAGTCCAGGCCTCTGGATTACTGGTCCAGTAACTTAACCACTATTATCATTGCTGACAAGCAAAGTAGTTGGATCTTGTGGTGAGATATTGTTAGTTATTTGTTTTGGAATGTTTTTCTGATTCCACTGTTGCAGACCTCCTTTGCAGTCAGATGCAGAACATGTGTGGTTTTTAAAAACAATTTCAAGTATCCAGTTCATATCTTTTCAAATTAAGGGGCAATTTGCCGTGTCCAATCCACCTACCCTGAACATCTTTTTGGGTTGTGGGGGTGAGACCCATGCAAGCACGGGGACAATATGCAAACTCCACACGGATGGTGACCTGGGGCCAGGATCGAACTCTGGTCCTTGGTGCCCTGAGGCAGCAATGCTAAACCACTGCGCCACCCTGAACATGTGCACCTTGAGCAAAGCAACCAGATTATTAATAAAAATAATAAACACACTGAGTTGGCAGTGTGGTGACGACTGGGCCAGGGTTGACTTCGCACTCTACCTACCCCTGCCTTAAAAAGATATTCGAGGACCATGTTTCTTTTGAGGAAATGTTCCAAAGAGATTCCACCCTTAGAAAATTTCTCCTCGTCTCTCCTAAATGGCCATCCCATATGTTTTAAACGGTGACCGCTTGTACTAGATTCTCGCAAGAAGATACATCCTCCACATCCACCCTTCGAGGCCTCTGGGATCTTGTGTCTGTCAAATCGCCTGCTGCTCTCCCAAGCATGTCCAGCCTTCCCTCTGAAGACGACCTGCTCATTCCACGTATTGGTTTAGTAAATTTCCTCTGAACTGGTTCTAATGCATTTACATCGATCCTTAAATAAGGAGACCGATATTGTACACGGTACTCCAGATGTGATCTCCGCAATGCCCTGTATAACTGACGCATAACCTCCCTACTTTGGTATTCAGTTCATCTCTCAATAAATTATATTCTGTTAGGGTTGCTGATTTACTTGTTGTACCTGCCTTGTGCGTTCCATGCATTAGGGTGCCTAGATTCCGCTGCACCTCCTGAGCTCTACAATCACTCTCCATTTAGATAATAACTTTCCCATATTATACTCCATTTGCTTTCCACTCATTTAACCTATTTCACTTCTTGGCCTCCTTATGTCCTCTTTACAACTTGCTTCCCTACCTGTCTTATGTCTTCAGAAAATTTAGGAACCCTTCGATTCCGTCACCAAGTCATTAGAATGCATGTGAAATATTGGGGCTCCAGCACTGATCTCTGTAGCACACCATCCATTACATCTTGCCAGCCAGAAAACGGCCCATTTATGTCACTGTTTCTTTTAGGTAGCCAAGGTTCTATCCATGCCTATGTTATCCCTACACCCTGAGCTTTTTTCAGCCTTTTATACGGCTTCTGGAAATCTACATCCACTGGTTCCCCTTTATCTGCAACAAAGCTTTCTCTTATAAATTTGTTAAACGGGATTTCCCTTTCACAAAGCTGTTAACTCATCCTGATTGCCCTGATTTTTTTCCCCATGTGCCCTATTATAATATCTTAACTTCTAACCTTTTCATTTTGACACATTTTAATCTAACTGGCCTGTAGCTTCCTGCTTTCTGACTCGCTCTGTTTTTGAATAAAGGAGTTACATTAGCTATTCTCCAATCGGATACTTCCAAGTCTAGGGAATTTTGGAAAATTAAAATCAAAGCATCCATTCTCTCACTTCCACTTAACATCCAAGGATGAGGTCCCATCAGGACCCATTGGCATTAGCCCACAGCTCCAACAATTTGCATAGTACCAGTAATTTTCTTGTTCCATTTCCATACTTGCAGCTATTTGTTACTTTTATCCTCTGTAGTGAAGACTGCACAAACTACATGTTCAATTTATCTGCCATTCCATTTTAACTTTTTTAAATAACTAAGGGAACTCTTACTATCTGTCTTTTCTCTCATGCTTTTGTGGCAGAATTTTAATCTCTCCTAAGGCAGGACCTGAGATGCTCAAGCGGGCAGGACTTTGGTGCAGGAATCCCACCCTTTCACCTACCAGGGCCCTTAATGGCCACTTAAGGGCTTTAATCCACCCCGTTTCAATTTTTAGGCTGGCAGGACCAGGAGGGAGTAGGGTGGGAAAGTATCATTTCCCATCTTGGGCGGGTACGGGTGAGGGAGAAGGGAGCAGGAGATGCCTCACTCTGCCCCTTCTAGTTGGGGTGCCCTTGAGAACCTAGCCTTAATTTGTCTGTCCTTTTATCAGTCTTTTAGCTGTTCTTTGTTTTATTTTATTTGTCCAATGTTCTGACTGGCCACCATCTCCACAAATATATGCCTTTCCTTTAGGGTTGTAACTATCCAACTATTTCAGTTTACCTTTGGTGAATCCTCCCCATTCTGAAATATCCCCACTTCATCTCCATTGACCAATCCCTTTGATCAGCACATTGAATCATGTGATGAGAGACAGTAGTGGTATGATGTTCCAATAATATCTTGCACTATCGCTTTGGCTGAGATGGTTCAACAATTAGCAAACTATTGGGTGGGAAGACCTCGATGAGACGAGACAGTAGAAACAATGGGCCTTTTTATAGGTGGGAAGACCTTGGAACTGGAGCGACGTTCCAGTGGAAACGATGGGATTTTTTATTGTCAAGAGGGACTCTACCTAGCAGAAATCACTGTCTCCCTATAAAGGAACCTCTAATCCACTTCTGCGCCTTCAGGAAAATTTGAGGAACCTTTTAATGGGGTAGTGGGGTCATCACTATTGTCACTCAAGAGTTTGTGGCTGTTAGCACATTTCCTTTTAGCTGATGGTGGGAAGTTGTACGCAGTGCTTCCTGTGCCACTGAGTTCATGAAGACCTTGAAATTTAGAAGAATCATAGTGTTTCACAAATCTTTTTACATTTGATTGTGGACAAAGTAGGTCAAATGTGATCTGTACAAAATCTAGATATCGGGTAGAGTATGAATCATTTTGGGAAAGGAAAATTGGGTATTTTGAGATTTGTTATGCAGTTTTGACCTGTCAAACCACTGACTACAGCCCAAGGATAAAAGCTGGTGTCCTAGCATTCTATTCTCTCATTTGTGTGGGTCACTTCACTCCATACCTGTCTTTATTTTTTACTATGCTTCTCTTTATCTTTTTTCACTGATTATACAGCCTGAAAAGAGTGCATCTAACAGCATGGCTATGGACCACTCTCCAAGTATGGCCATGGGGGATGGTCCTAGTGAGAGCAGCTTTGCAGTGGACTGGTCAGCCCAGCCTCACCTTCAAGAGAACAAAGGTGTCACTGCTGAAGTAAGTGTAAATAATTGGCTGCTTAATTTTTCAGAAGATGTGTATATATTTTCGCTACTGTAGACATTCTATGAATAAACCACATTGAAGGCCAGGTGAATAATTTAAAGATGAGTTGCAATCTGTGGGCATGGATATAGCTGCAGGCTGAACTCTGGTTGACTGCTCCAGGTGGAAATACTCTCTTGAAACGAGAAGGCCGAGGGGGTGACCTAATCGAGGTCTTCAGATTTTGCGAAAGGATTTGTTAGGGTGGATCCAGAGGGAATGCTTCCTCCTGTGGGGAAGAGCAGGATTAGAGGACATCTAATATTAGGTGGTCACCGAGAAATCGGGTGAGGAATTCAGAACAAACTACTTCACCCAAAGAGAATATGGAACTTGCCACCACAAAGTGGTTGAAGAGAATAGCATTGATGCACTTGGGGATAAGCTAGACGAGCATATGAAGGAGCAAGGACCAAATGGTAGATTTAGATGGGGAAATACAGGAGGAGGTTTGAGTGGCGCATAAACACCAACGTGGACTGGTTGGGCCAAATGACCTGTTTGTGTAGCTTGCACTGGTCAACATTGATGCTCTATTCCAAATGGCAGAGTTGGGAGTAATTCCAGCAGATAACAGTCTCCGAGGTAAACTGCATCCGTGAGGGAAACCATTGTTGTCATCCTTGTCCTTGGCTACCCCCCAAAAGTAAAACTTCAAAATCAAATTTGTTCTTTCACTTGGCAGAGGGAGGGAAGATACAGATTTTGTGCAATTTTGGTAATTTTAATGTGTTGTAAATTTGCCTTTTCTTTCTTCCCTATTATCCATTCATATGCTGGTCTCCATTCCCCCTCTCTAATTTGGGGAGCTGAGGCTTTAGGGTGCACTGTCAGACCATGTTAGGAGAGGGTGCAGTGCAGTGACAGGATTGTCCTTGAGTGCTAATTTGATAGTGAAGTGAATAAGTATACACTAACTTGCAAGCAAGGAGTAGGCCACTTGATCCATTGAGCCTGCTCCGCCATTTGTTTTGTTTCGAATGCTTTGTGCATTTCATTTGTATTTTTATAACCCCTCATCTGTTGATTTACTTGATTTGTGCTCTCCGTCCCTTCCTGTTAAGTTGGCTTTTGATTTCCTGTAATGCTTTTGTCTTTTGCCTTGTCTCTGCTCTTTGATTTACAGTTACTTCCCAATTGGTTCAAGTGTATACCGTCCCAACAATACAGATCCCGTTTTCCCTAATACTGATGCTGGTTCCCCATGGATATAATGGGGTCCATATGTGCGCATACTGGGATTTCTGTGTTAGCACCATATTGTGCTGGGCTGACGTAACACTGGTTAGATTGGTGTGATTTTGGAGTGTACTACACCCTCCCTGGCAAGGGGCGGATACATTTTTTAATATGTAGGAATTGAAATATGTAGGAGTTATAGTGCAGAAGGAGGCCATTCGGCCCATACCGCCTTTTGGAAAGAGCACCCTACCCAGGCCCACACCTCCATCCATAACCCAGAAACCCCACCCAACACTAAGGGCAATTTTGGACACTAAGGGCAATTTAGCATGGCCAATCCACCTAACCTGCACATCTTTGGTCTGTGGGAGGAAACTGGAGCACCCGGAGGAAACCCACGCACACACTGGGAGAACATGCAGACTCCGCACAGACAGTGACCCAAGCCGGGAATCTAACCTGGGATCCTGGAGCTGTGAAGCAATTCCACTAACCACTGTGCTACCGTGCTGCCCCAGTTCAACATTTCGACTTGCACAGATAATGTTTTAATAATTTTTTTCAGACTAAGGTTCCTGTAGAAACTAACCAGAGCTTTTACTTGGTTGTAATAGGAACGTCTGATTCACTTCACATTCTTTCATTTAAAGTTGCACTTTTCAGGAATACAAGCAGAACGTTAAGCGAGGAATTAGTATATTGCCATGTGTCCGTCTCATTGCTTTGTGGCGACGAGGATTTTTAGTTAAACAAAACTGGAGGTGGGGGGGGGGGGGGTGTGTAAGAGTTTGGACAGATCTGGACATTGAATGAGGTGAATGTCCACATATTTAATTTAAAAATTGATTCACTGGATTTAAGCATTGCCGGTGAGGCCTGCATTTACTGTCCATCCCTAATTTCCCTTAACTCGAGTGGCTTGATTGACGCTTTCAGAGTATAGTGTTTGGGGTGGTCTGGCATTGCCTATAGACCAGATGGACGACAGCAGATTTTCTTCCATATAAAGCATTTGATAACCAGATGGGTGTTTAATGGTGATCCCTTCCTGACATAGTTCTTAAAGCTAATTTATTTAAATACCTGACTTTTTAAACTCCCCAGCTGCCGTGGTGGGATTTTTGTTTCTCCAGATTTGTAGTCCGCTATGCTACCGTTCCTTCCCCACGTTGGATATGACTAGTTGTTTGGTTTGAATATGATGCTTTAATGATATGCTACGCACTATCTTGCATCTCTTGCAGTTATTTTTGTGAATGTTTTGACGATTGCTCTGCAGTGCCATCTAGTGTCTAGTAAAACCTAAGTCTTGAATGAAGCACAATGTTGTAGTACACCGCCAGGAAAACAGTTTCTGTCTGGTATTTGTATTTGAGTCAGCTTCTGTCGACACACGTAAAGTCAGACAGGTTTTTGAATTGTGCTTTTATTGAGCACAAAATTGAGTCATTATTTACTATCTGAGTATGTCTTTGTTGCTCTTGCTCTCTCCATCCAACCGTAGACTCCTAGAATCCTTACAGTGCTGAAGGGGGCCATACAGTCCATCGAGTCTGCACCGGCCCTTGGAAAGAGCACCCTACTTAAGCCCACGCTTCCACTCTATCCTTGTAACCTTACCTAACCTTTTTGGACATTAAGGGGCAATTTAGCATGGCTAATCCACCTAACCTGCACATCTTTGGACTGTGGGAAGAACCTGGAGCACCCGGACGAAACCCACGCAGACACTGGGAGAAAGTGCAAACTCCCACATAGACAGTCATCCGAGGCCGGAATTGAACCCGGGTCCCTGGAGCTGAGAGGCAGCAGTGCGAACCAGTGTGCCGCCCCACTGCACCCTGTCTAATATCTGAACGATATCCTGGCTGGAGGTTTGCTAGAGTCACCCGTGAGCATTTAAATTAGTATGGCGGGGGTGTGGGGGGTGGGTGGGGGGGGGGACCAGGAGTGTTAGCTTAGTGGTAATAAATGAAGGGGAAAGGGAGAACAAAAATAAGAGAACAACAACATCACCCTATCTGCTCAAACGATGTGAAAGGGGTGGTGAGTAGCAATACAGGTTGAGGAGAATATTCTAACCGCACTGCATGAGGGCCCCTCGGAGGGCTCGTGCAATGAGGCAATCTGGCTACGGCTCAGTAACAGGAAGGGGGCAATCAGAATGATGGGGGTTTATTACAGGCTCCACAACTGCCAGCGAGAGATGGAGGAGCAGACAGGTAGAGAGATTTTGGGCAGGTGCAAAAGTAACAGGGATGTTATGGTAGGGGATTTTAACTTCCCCTGTATTGACTGGGACTCTTAGTGCTCGGGGTTTGGATGGGGCAGAGTTTGTAAGGTGTATCCAGGAAGCCGCCTTGATGCAATATGTAGATAGTCCAACTAGGGAAGGGGCAGTACTGGATCTGGTATTGGGGAATGAACCTTGACAGGTGGTTGAGGTTTCAGTGTGGGGCACATTTTGGGACACCTGACCACAATTCCGTAAGTTTGAGGGTACTTTTGGACAGGGATGAGGGTAACCCTTGTGTTAAGGTGGTGAACTGGGGAAAGGCAAATTGCAATGGCATTAGACAGGAATTGAAGAATTTGGATTGGGTGCGGCTGTTGGGTAATAAATCAACATTGGACATGTGGGAGTCTTTCAAGCGGCAGTTGTTTAGGATTCAGGAAAGTCACGTTCCTGAGAGAATGAGGGATTAGTATGGGAAGTTTAGGGAGCCTTGGATAACGAGGGATATTGTGAACCTTGTTGAAAAGAAAAAGGAGACTTTTGTACGGTCTACTATGGTGGGGGCAGGGGAAATCCTTGGAGTATAAAGAAAGTAGGAAGGTACTGAAGCCGGAAATTAGGAGGGAAAGTACTGAAGCTGGAAATTAGGAGGGGTCATGAAAAGTCCTTGTGAAGTAGGATTAAGGTGAATCCCAAAGCTTTTTATTGATATGTAAAAAGCAAGAGGGTGGCCAGGGAAAGGATAGTGGGGAGAATCTGTGTTGAGCCAGAGGAAATGGGTGAGGTACTAAATGAGTACTTTGAATCAATGTTCACCAAAGGAAAGGACTTTGTGGAAGATGGTTCTTGAGTAGGACATGTGGATTGTCTGGGTCATGTTGCCATCAAAAAGGAGGATGTATTAGGTGTTTTAAATTACATTATGCTAGATGTGTCTCCTGGGCCTGATGGGATTTACCCCAGAATACTGAGGGAAGCAAGGGAGAAATTGCCGAGGCTTTGACTGACTCCTTTGTATCCTTATTGGCTACAGGGGAGATCCCAGAGGACTGGAGAATAGCTAATGTGGTACTGCTGTTTAAGAAAGATAGCGGGGATAATCCAGGAAACTATATAGTCCAGTGAACCTCACGTCTGTAGTAGGTAAATTATTGGAGAGAATTCTCGGGGACTGGATTTATATCCATTTGGAAATAAATGGACTCATTAGTAATAGATAGCATGGTTTTGTGAAGGCCAGTTGGCTGTTATGACATCTGGTTCTGTACCAGAAGTTGAGTGTCTGCTTTTGATCACCTGAGACACCCACCGGTGACATTCAAACACTGAAGACGTCCCAAAGAATAGTAACAAACATGTTTCCAGTCTTGATGTCATATCGAGAGGCTGGAAAAACAATGGACTCTTCACTTACTAGAACATTTGATTTAAATGCTGATTTTGCTTGGGTGAACAAAATTGCGAATGGTAAATCCACAAAATTGACTGGAATAAAGAACCATTGAGTTAAACTGATGGTCCACAGTTTAAGGCTGTTGCATGCACAGTGGTTTCTTGAGAAACTCCTGGAGTTGTTTGAGGACCAGTTGGATGAGTTGTGATAAATCTCCCTTCTCCATGGTTATATTCTGGGATTATATTCTGGTTTTGTGACCTCTGCATCGAATTCTTCAGCCCCTCCCCCGCCCCCGCCAAACTAACCTAGGTATTTGGTTGTGGCTTGTCGTGTTCCTACATTTTCATTGGCCATAAACATGCTAATGTCTTCCATGGAATGCTGTTGTGACTATTTAAAAAAGGTGTGGACTTCTTTGTTAGCAATTCGGATGTCTCTGTTGTAATGGCTAGAAAACAGAAGAAATATTTTGGGATGGAGATGGTAAAATGTGACTCCTGTTGCCCTTTATATTTAGTGCTAGTGCAGATGGGCAAAGGAAAGGATGGAGGTTTGCAAACTGTTCCCAGTTAAAGGATTTGCTATTGAGGCCTTTCTCCCTCACTTTCCTCCGAAGACACTTTGTAAAACCCACCTCTTTGACTAAACTTGTGGTCATCCGACTGATCTCCTTGCATGGCTTGGTGTCATACTTTGTTTTATAATACTCCCTTGAAGCACCCTGGGATGTTTCATGACGTTGAATGGTATAGCATTGATCTCCAGCGATAGCCGTATAGTTCTGATTTTTAACTGAGGGGTCTTTGCCTCTGACAATACTGCACACTTTATTCTCTTTGCAGGCAGTGGAACCAGAAAACGCCAGCAGTGAAGTTACCGTGAAAGGAGCTGAAGAGAAAGCTGCACCTGTTACTGTAGGAACCGAGATTATTTTTTAATTAGCCTGATACTGTGGGGGTGGATCTTGGCAACTCTTATCGATAATTTTGTTTTGTGCTCGTGTTTTGTAACATCTGTTATCTGAATATCCTTGTGTTGTTTATCTTTTAAGTGAGGATCATGTAGGACGAATTTAGGGCCAGAAATATTAAGGCAAGCAGCTTGAAGAATGGATTTCTTTGTGATGATAGATTACTAGGCATTTAATTTGATCATCCTTGTAATCAGGCGTTTGACCGGGGCCTGTGTTCCTGTACAAACAGATGGCTAGCATTGCAGGCATTGGATCTATGCTCGTCCATTGACCACATTTGTAATATGCCAACTAATGTGAAGAAGAAAGCAGAGGCCGGAGATTTCGCAGCCAAACCTCGGGTTGCCTTCATGACGCAGCCGATCAAGGTTCTTTTCAAGTTGCTCAGGTGTTGGAAAGAACGCAAGAGGACAGTTGCTGAGGGCAGATGTGTTGGTTATAGCAAGGATGAGAAGGTTAAGGAACGGTGAGCGTTTCTGAAGGCTAGATAAATATGGAGGACAGAGCTTCAAAAGCTCTTCAAATTCTTCTTTTCCCCCCCGACAACATCCCCTCACCTCCCATTAGTAATTCTGGTGAGCAGCACCAAGTCCCAAGACTTGAGAGATGGCCACTGATGGTTATTTCAAAAAGTGTCCAGGTATAAAGAGAAATTTCCTTCTCTCCCCAATCAATTGAGGAGGTGGTGGCATAGTGGTGCTTTCACTGGACCAGTAATCCATAGATTCAATCCAGCTTTGAATCCCACCACTGCAGATGGTGAATTTGAATTAAATATAAAACTGGCATTAAAAGTCTAATGATGGCCATGAAACCCTTGTTGTAAAAAAAAAACACCTGGTTCACTAATGTCCTTTTTAATCACTGGTCTGGTCCATATGTGACTCCAGATCCACAACAATGCTCTCTGAAATCCTCCAGCAAGCCACTCGATTCAAGGCAAATAGGGTGGGCAACAAATGCTGGCCCAACCAGCGATGCCCACATCCCATGAAAGAATAAAAAACATCATGCAGTCCACTACCCAAGTGCAAGCTGAGAAGGTGTCAGCGTTCCAGAGGAGCTTGATCAGTACAGAGACCACTCTGTCCATCATGTCTGTGCTGGCTCTCTGATAGCTTTACTGTCTGTGCAGTTTAACATTGGATTTCCCAGAAAGAAAGAAAATGTGTTTCCATCCAACGAACCACTTTGGGTAGTACTGTAGGAATCAGCCATTTTGTACACGGTAGTCACTTATCTCATTTTTAGGTGAGAGCTTCATCGTCTTGTGATTGTTGGTTGAATTACTCAATTGAGGGGATCTCCACTCTTCATAATAGGGCTGGAAGATCTTTTATGTCCACCTGAGGTTTAAATCTTAACTGAAAGACAGCACCACTGACAGTGTACTGGAGTGCAGCCTAGTTTATGTCCTCCAATCTTGAGAGTGGGTCTTAAACCATTGACTCTGGTGGGAGTGGTATGCACTGAAGGCAGTCGTCGGAACCCCCCCCCCCAAACTTTGCCAGTGGATTTTGTGGCTAATTGGAGAGTTGATATTGTGGCTGTGGTCAGACTCTTGAACAAGAATAAAGTTTGTAATCACCTCTGATCAGTGTGATTCTGTCTGAACTGCGGTACGTTTACCATCCGACGTTTTTGCACATAATAATAATAATAATCACTCATTGTCACAAGTAGGCTTCAATGAAGTTACTGTGAAAAGCCCCTAGTCGCCACATTCCGGCGCCTGTTCGGGGTGGCCGGTACAGGAATTGAACCTGCGCTGCTGCCTTGTCCCGCATTACAAGCCAGCTATTTAGCCCAGTGTGCTAAACCAGCCACTCCAAGAGGCCGAAGGACGTATAACCTGAGGGACATACAGACCAAGAAATTAATTAAAAAGAAACATTTTGGTCTGGACACCTAGCAGGGCTGTTTAGCACAGGGCTAAATCTTTGAAAGCCGATCAAGCAGACCAGCCGCACGGTTCGATTCCCGTAACAGCCTCCCTGGCCAGGTGCCGGAATGTGGCGACTAGGGGCTTTTCACAGTAACTTCATTTGAAGCCTACTTGTGACTAAGCGAATTTCTTTTCATTTTCATTTCATTTTCACCTGAGCATCGCTGGCAAGGCCAACAATTATTGCCCATCCCTAATTGCCCTTGAGAAATTAACAATGAGCCGCTGACTTGATCTGCTGCAGTACATGTGGTGTAGATGCACCTAAAGTGCTTTCTCTGTCGCAGTTTGATACAACTGGATGACTTGCCTGAGTTGAGTGCATTGCTTTGGGTCTGGAGTCGCATGTCGGCCAGACCAGGAGAGGAAGGCAGATTTCCTCTAGTGAAGGGTATTTAGTGAGCCAGATGGGTTATTCCAACAGTTATTATTGAGACTAGCATTTTATTCCAGATTAGCTGAATTTAAATTCCCCCAAATCTGATCTGAACCCCAGCATCTGGAACGCTGGTCGAAACCTCTGGATTACCAATAATGTTATTGTTATGCCACCAAACCACAGTAACCAAAGCATTAATATTTTTTTTTTGTAACGTTAACCAGCAAGTCTTTCTTCTAATCGGCATTTCCTTGATTTTCAGTCAGAGGGAAAATCGGAACCAAAGGAAGGTGTTTTGGAAAATGAAACGGGAGCTGACGTTGCTACTGTAAGTTTAAACAATTCACTGTTTTATCAAGACATTCAGCCCCTCGCGCCTCAATTAAAT
Source organism: Scyliorhinus canicula (assembly GCF_902713615.1). Lineage (NCBI taxonomy): Eukaryota > Metazoa > Chordata > Chondrichthyes > Carcharhiniformes > Scyliorhinidae > Scyliorhinus > Scyliorhinus canicula. The sequence goes on along the minus strand of NC_052147.1, from coordinate 274,423,143 downwards.
TGTGGCTGATCAGTCATCTTGGGTCCATCTGCCTATCTTGGTTCTGCAAAGCTTAATAGCATTCTTAATAAATGGCTGTGTTTTCAGGAAATTGTATTGAAGCTGCTGGTACAACCCGGATGTTTTTCTTTTGCCTGGCTATCATTTTCATGTGTTCTTCCAAACAGCTGTACAAAATCATGCCCAATTATTAGTCGCACTGCTGTTTATTCGTTCTATTCCCAGAGAGAAGATGTTGGAAAAGCAGAGGGACTGTTTAACAGTTGACTGAACTAGTGACACGCTAACCTTTTTTTTTTGGCAGTGTTCACCAAGAGGTAGCTCTTGGCAATGTGAGAGTACCTTTAAGAAATGGGTGTTTATCAAATAGCTGCAGTGATGTCAGTGTGGGTGGAGCTGGTCTGTCTATTTTACTTTCGTTTTGAGCTGGTAGCTACAGTGTGTGTGTGTAGAGTTTTGTTTTGCAGATTGGGAGCTGCCTCCAACAAAACCAGGTGTAATTCTGATTTATTTCTGCATGAAAGAAATATCTTCAAATCACTTGCTAATTTAAAAGTGATAACTGCTCTCTGTAGAGAATTTAAACCTGATGTCTGTGTTGAATAGGGTATTTATCTTATGGATGATGCAAGGAAATATTAAGGGTTACTTATAGAGTATTGTATTCTTTGGGGGGAGTATTTGAGTTGATAGTTGCTACAATGTTTACTGTGTGTTCATAAAAAGGTTAACTGGATTCATAGAATAAACATTCCTTTAATTTAAAAGTACTTTAGCTCTCTGTTGCACCACACCTGTAAAGTGGGCCCTTGTGCTCCCCATAGCCAAAATCTATTCAAAACGTTATGGGTCAGATGAACTCCATGATACCCTTTGGGGTTCTCTAAACCCTGGCATGTAATACTATGCATAAGAGACAAGATCTTCTCATTGTCCAGTGCAAGATCTTCCCATTGTCCAACATTTTGATTCTTGGTCTCCAAACAGCTCCATTTTTTTTTAAACTTTAAAAAGGAATTCTAGTATTTAAATAATCCTCCAAGGCCTTGCTATTTCTAACTGTCCCCCAGTTTTGTAAAGCTCAGAAAAACCATGTGTTCCTCTGCCTCTGGGCCTCCATCCGCACCTACCATTCCCTTTGCCTTGCCAGTGGTGGCCATACCTTCAGTGGTTTAGGCCCTGTGCTTTGGAATAGTGCCCCGTTCAGTCTTAGCCTTTTTTTTTAAGGGACATATTTAAATAGGACGAGTGTGGGTTAATGGGGAGAATAGTGGGGGTATTGATAGAACTTGTGTAGCACCTTTTAACATCCTGTGAATTTCCCAGAGCTTTATGTTTAATATAGTATTGTTTTGTAACACATACGATCCCACAAATGAAAAAGGGATGCAGGCCAAGTTAGTCTGATTTGGTGCTACTTGTGGATCAGTATTGACCAGAATATACCAGGAGACCACCTTTGGGTACTGCTATGGGATTATTTTTTACCGACTGGATGTTAGATTAACATCTCATTCCGAAAGGTGACACCATTTCTCTTGGTAACTTACTGATGTGCCAGTCCAGGTATGTGCTCAGCTTCTGAAGTGGGGACTAATGCCACAATCTCATGACATGAGTGAATAAACGCCCATAAACTGGAGTTCTTCCAAAATTCTGCTAATCTTAATTTAACGCCAAAATAGCCCAGTGCCCCTTGTATTTGTTGTCTACATTGGCCTTTGCCCTGTCAGTGCTCCCATCTTAAACAGTCGCATCTTAGTTTTTACGAATTCCTCCTTGTACTGCCTCCTGTCTCGTTTACCTTCTGCATGCAGCCCTGCGCAACACTCTTGATATCTGCGCTCTCCTAATTCGGGCCTCTTCTGCAACCCTGATTTTGAACCTCCCCTCCGTGGAAGGCTGTGCATTCAGATGCCTGGGCCCTAATCTCTGGAATTCCCTCAAACTGAGGGCCCACGAGTGTGACCTTCCCTTTAATATGCTCCTCTGACCAAACCTTTTGGTCACCTTCAGTATTTGCACATGTAATGGTGTCAAATTTTGTTTGTTGGTGCTCCTGTCTGAGTGCCTTGGGAAAAGTTATTACACTAAAGGCACAATATAAACACCGGTAGGAGTAGTGTTATTTTTCAGTTTTTGAACACCATTGCTGTTTCGCTGACATTCTATCTTTTTAAAAAAAAATAAATTTCAAGGCAAAGGATGTTTTGCCAGTTGTGGTAACGGAGACACTTGCAGCAACCACCAATGGAGCTGTGTACGACACTGTCCCTTCTGAAGAGATTGAAATGCCCCCTGGATTTCAATATAAGGTGGGTGTTACTCTTGTTTATTTTTACAACATTAATTGAAGCAGCTACAATTTAACTTTAAGCCTGTTGTTATTGAGCAAAAAAAAATCCCATAATCTTCCAGTTAATGTATAGGCAGAAATTTTGTTTATTTAGGTTGGATACGAACTGCTGTTAGTTTTGTCTAGACCCATTGCAACAGTACAGTCCTATATTTGCCCAGAGGTCTTGTAACACAGTGGGCAGTGCCCCTGTACCTGGACCAGAACCTCCGGGTTAACGTCCCACTCTAGGACTTGATGGGTGAAGAAAATATGTTTATAGCCTGACCAAACAAGTTGGGGATCAATCTGTAAATCCATGCCTAAGTCGGGCATTAAGAATGAGAGAGTATCTTGGTCAGCCAGAACCATGCGGTAGCTACAGTGCATCAACCTCCCCACGTTAATCACGCGCAGGCTCTTTCCACGGGCTGCACTCCACAGCAAGCACCCTTCTTGCTTCGAGTAACTTGGGCAGAGAGCGGCACAATAACCAACTAATAATGCCGGTGCTAACTTGAGCTAATGGCACTACTCTGGAGGGGGTGGGAACCAAGAATTGTGTCTCTGAAGGCTGGTGGAAATGAAATCAGGTAAAGCAACGAATATGGAATTCAGTAGACTTGTCTTCATGGGTTTCAATAAACAGTCTCATAGAGGTTTAGGGCATAGGATCAGGCCCTTCGGCCCAACTTGTCCATGCGCCCAGTTTTTACAACTAAGCTAGTCCCAATTGCCCGCATTGTCTCTGGCAGCTCGTTCCAGGCACTTAGCACCCTCTGGAAAAAATTGCACCTCTGGACCCTTTTGTAACCCACACCTTAAACCTATGCCCTCTAGGTTTAGACTCCCCTACCTTTGGGAAAATATGTTGACTATCTACCTTATCTATGTCCCTCAAGAAAAGATTTGTGTGTGGTTTCTGGGATGAGACACCTCCAATAAATGGATAGACTGAAGAAGCTAGCTTTTGGCTGCTGTTTGAACCCTCCAGCATTGAGCGGCCTTGGGCACCTTCCATGCAATGAACCTGTAGCCAGTGCCAATTACTGCCGCTCTCAATGTGCCACATGCTCAGGAGATACAAGCTGCCTGATTTTTGCCACTTTTCCCTGGTCTTGAGCTGTAGCTGGATTTGGTCATTCTAATTGTGGCTGCTGATGAAAACCTTGTTGGGATAGAGGGAAAAATGTCTGTCTGAGATTTGTGGGGGGGTGGGGCGGGGGGGGGGGGGGGGGGGGGTGGAGGAGGGTATATAGACTATGTAGCCTATTTTGACTCTCCTGAAACCATTGTTGCAACTTGGAATACATGGAAACAGGAGTAGGCCATTCAGCCCCTCGAGCTTGTCCTGCCATTAATAAGATCCTAGCTGTCCTGTGACCTAACTCCATACACCTGCCTTTGGCCCATCTTAATATCTTTGTTATCTCAGATTTAAAATTAGCAACTGTCCTAGCTTCAACTGCTGTTTGTGGGGGAATGTTCCAAACCTCTACCACAATCTGTGTGAAGGAGTGCTTCCTACAACTCTGAACAGTCTGGCCCTAATTTTTAGATTATGCCCCCTAGTTTTAGAATCTCAACCAGTGGAAATAGTTTATCTTCTACCCTGTCTGTCTCTGTTAATATCTTGACTGCTTCGATCCGATCACCCCTTAACCTTCTAAATTCATGTGAATACAGGCCTAATTTGTGTAATCTTCCCACATAGCGGGGCAGCAGGGTAGCATGGTGGTTAGCATAAATGCTTCACAGCTCCAGGGTCCCAGGTTCGATTCCCGGCTGGGTCACTGTCTGTGTGGAGTATGCACGTCCTCCCCCTGTGTGCGTGGGTTTCCTCCGGGTGCTCCGGTTTCCTCCCACAGTCCAAGGATGTGTGGGTTAGGTGGATTGGCCATGCTAAATTGCCCATAGTGTCCTAATAAAAGTAGGGTTAAGGGGGAGGTTGTTGGGTTACGGGTATAGGGTGGATACGTGGGTTTGAGTAGGGTGATCATGGCTCGGCACAACATGCCGAAGGGCCTGTTCTGTGCTGTACTGTTCTATGTTCTATAACTTAACTTCTAGTCCGTAACTTAACCCCAGGTATAAATTTGGTAAACCTACATTGCACTCCCTCCAAGGCCAAAATATCCTTCCTGAGGTGTGGTACCCAGCACTACTCACTGTACTCCCAAGTGGGGTCTAGCCAGGGTTTTGTACAGCTGCAGCATAACTTCTGTGTCTTTATACTATCCTCTAGATATAAAAGGCAGCATTCCACGAACCTTTTTGATTGCTTCCTTGCATTTTATTATCCAATCCACATTGGCTCCTAGCCTGACGGTGCCTCAGTTTAAAGATTTGTCGTCATTATTTTTAAATTCCTCCATGCCAAACGTTCTCCATCACTAGAATCCTCACATCTCTGCGCTTGTCAATCCTGGTCTAGTGTGCCTTTTTCCCGTTGCCTCACCATTGGTGACTGTACCTTCAGCTTGGGGCCCCAAGCGGATTCCCTTCCTGAACCCCTCCACCTGAGGGATGTAGAATGTCTCCCTGAAGCTGCTGACTCTCCTGGGCAATAATTGGGGTTGTTTGGGATTTGGCGAGAATACTTTGCTGGGTTAAGGGATAGGTTTTTGGAGAAATAAAAGTAGAAACTCGTCGTGAATTGCGTGTAATGCGCCGTTTAGTTAACGCACGGTTTCTGCTGCTGTTGTGTCAGGTTCGGGCTCTTCACGATTACAACGCAACCGACACTGATGAGCTGAATCTTAAAGCAGGCGATGTTGTTTTAGTCCTTGCCCATGAAAGCCCAGAGGAGCAGGTAAGCAGTTTTCTTTCATGAACTTGAGTTGCACGAAGGTCTGGGTTGATGTGAAGAAAGAGGAGGGAACCCTTTTCATAACTTCGGCAGGCCCAATGTGCTGTACAGCCAATTAAGTGGTTACCAGAAATCTGATAGCCACATGGCAAGCTCCCATAATTAACAATGTATGACCAGTGATTTTTATTTTTAGCGATGTTGTTTGAGGAATGAATATTCACAAAATTGCTCTGATAAATATGCACCAAATCATGAGGGATAACGCCCCTGCTCTTTGAAATAATGCCCTGGGGGTCTTTGACATCCACTTGAGGGGGCAAATGGAACCACTGTTTAAACATCTCATCTGAAAGATGGCACTTTGTGCATTGCAGCACTCCTTCAGTCGTACCCCGGCGTGACACGTGTAGATTTTGTTCTGGTGTCTTGTGTGGTGCTTGAACCCACAACCTGTTCTCTCCAAGGCGAGACAGATATGCGCCGTGGTCTCCCATTTAAGATAAAGTATTTCCTGTGTCAATGGAGATGTACAAATGCTCCTCTCAATTTCAAATAAAATTCAGTAACTCCAATGAATCGATCACTTGCGATGTCCTATTCTACTCCAGGCACTTGGGTTGCAGTGTTTGGAGTGATTCATCAAGTTGCCCTCCTTGCAGATTCTCTCAATCCTTTACTATCATTTCATTGAGCTATCCTCACTCGGTCAAGTCAATTTTAAAGATCCCCATCCTGACATTGCCAATTCTCTCCATACTCTGGTAATCTTCTGCAGCTGCACAATCTCATGTACACCCTTCATTCTTGACACCAGTTTTGGCATTGCTCCAGCATTGAGGCTCCCTCAAACTAGTATTCCCAATGCTTCAACACTCTACTTTTTGCATTCTCTCTCTCTTGCCAATTATAAATGTCTCCACTTCACATCGTCTGCAAGACGGAAACCATCCAAAGCTTTTGATGTGCTGTGATGGCTATGGCGAGCAGGAGATGGAGGAATTGGGGAATTGTATTTATTCTGGGAACTTATTATTTTTTTAATTGTATCTTGCAAGTTCAATGTTCTTGCAACCTTAAATCAAGGAACGCATGTTAGATGGTATTAACTTTGACACAACATCTCGGCTGATTCACTCACTGGTGAGGGAGTGCTGTTTTATTTATTTTTTAAAAAAAGACACAAACTCTGTAATAGATGGCCTGAAACTTCAGGCATGTTGTTTAAAATACTTTTTGCTGCAGTAGTAATCTGTCCAAGAGCAGATCTTCTCATTTCTCCAACCTTGTGGTCTTGCTCTTCTCTAACTCATTCTTAATTTTAATAAGCAATATGTTTCGACAAAAGATTGAGGTAATTTCCCATTGCCTTTTCTTTCTCCCCCCCCTCCCCTCCTCCCTCCCTTGCAGGATGAGGGCTGGCTAATGGGTATAAAGGAGATTGACTGGATCCAGCAGAAGGATCTGAAGACTGGCAAGAGTGTGTTCCCAGAAAACTTTACCGAGCGTATTCAGTAAAGTGGCTGGAAACGGGAGACCAGCGAGGTGGGAGGAAGTTCCTGAGACCTGCAGGTGGAAGACCCCGCGCACCAGTGCAATTTCGTCAAACACTCGACCGCAATGCCATTGTAAATGTGAAACATTTCAATCCGTGATTCATGTTTACCTGTACTGGTTATGGTGCTTTGAATGTTAATTTTAAAAAGTGCAGCTGGTCCCTGGAACGAGCAGTTCCGCTATTAAAACAGCAATTTACTCTAGTTTTTACATTGATGCATGAACTTCTGTTGTGGCAATTTGAGCGTACAGGAAAGGCGAACATATCTAAAGGGTGTTAAAGGGGCTGGTTTAGCACAACTGGCTTGTAATTCAGAGCAAGGCAGCAGCGCAGGTTCAATTCCCATGCCGGCCTCCCAAACAGGTGCCAGAATGTGGCGACTAGCGGCTTTTCGCAGTAACTTCATTGAAGCTTACTTGCGACAGTAAGCGATTGTTATTATGATATCCAGGTTAGAGGTGGGACAAGGTTGATCGATCGATGTTTTTAAAAGCTACTGGTATTGCTTTGAGCTGACCTTCCAAATGCTTCCACAGGCCAAGAGGTAATCTTTATGCTGCAGTGTCATTTATGCGTGACGTTTAGAAAACGGCCAATTTAAAGCTTGATCGTTTGTTCAGGTTGGGTTTGTCCGATGGTATTGCGGTGGGAAACGGAAGGGCCGGGTGGGCATTTATGAAACTGATGTACACTCTGAACTGCATCGGGTTCGGTGCTCCTACCTTTTTTAAAAATTGACATTTGTGCAATTTCCTGAAAGGGATGCCCTCTGGCATATCAGTGATTTCTTGGGCACTCTGATCTCTAGAAAGGTAGAGATTAATCTATAAAAGAAACATAGCGTAACGATAGTAGACCGGTTGCTATAATCAGCAAGTCATGACCTTCATCGATATTCTTTGTCACAGGGCAGAAAATCTGATCATCATTGAGTCTTCTAATGGTCAGACTATTTGTAGTGTTTTATTGGGGGGGGTTAGTCTTTTTTTGTAGGCTGGAACAGTGGTAGGGATTCGTCTGTAGCCGCTGACTAGATAGGATTGCCATCTCTGGATGTTTCACCATCTGACATTCCTCTACTGCCCCAGCCTCCATCACCCCTCCCATAATTGCCACTTAACAGTCCATCCCTGCACTACTGCACCTTCCCAGATGGATGGGAAAGCAGGAAGGCCTTTCATTATCTGATCGGCCAAATTCTTGACTGTTGCTCAAGCAGACTTCTCCTTCCCAAATTCCTTTTAATAACTAGAACACCCAAGCCTTGAAAGGAAATTTTTTTTTTTTCCTCCTACCTTGTCAGGTGACTGCAGAGCAATTCGGGAGGGTTGACGACTCTTCATGTCTGGGTGAAACCAAATTGCTGTCGCTCATTCAGTCTTTGTCACGGCTAATTTGTCATTAAGTTTGAAAAATTGGTTGGTTCCCTAACCCTGGCTGCAATCAGCATTGCTGACCCTATTCTCTATGCATGGTACTCTTTGCACTTTTTTTTTCCCCGCCCGATCTCTCCTCCCCCTCCCTTTTCCTCTTTCCTTCAAGCTCTCTGCCTCACGTGCTCAGTCCCGTGAAGGTAAAGTGAGAGGTTGTTCAATGGTTGCTACCAGCTCTGGATCCTGGCCAAGAGGTCCATTGTCCACAAACCTAGATGGTGAGGGACTGTAGGCTTTTCAATTGTGTTCATGGGATGGCGGAGAAGGGAGTGCAGGGTTTGGGCCAGGGGGAGGAGTGGCAGATTAACATGATGGTGGAGCTGATCCTTTTCATCCCTGCATTATATGCACGTATCCAGCAGGGGTCATGGGGTAGCGATCAGGATTGGGGATTTTGTCTGCACTTTAATTCTACCCTCGCCCCCTACCCCAGGGTCGACTGATGCCAAATGCACCCATCAGCCCTATTTGAATTCTTGTCAAAATCATTGTAAACCTGCCCTGTTCATTGCAAGCGTTCTGAATTTAAGATGTTGATCATCTTTTAGTTTTTTAAATGCTGTCGTAGCCTCAGCAGGTCAGCCTCCAACCGTGAGCACCTGACTTAGCAGTATTTTAATTATTGTAAATCCTGCGACCATGTATTCTTGTGTGAGATATTAGTTGACCTTGCAATCAAGGGCTGTTTTAAGCTAGCCATCTGTCTAATTCATCTTGGCTCGAGTTGGTTATGTTTTTAAGCAAGTCACTGCTGCCATCTGTATGTGTGTGTGTATGCAAATATAATAGTTTCCCAATAATCTGATCATTTTGAAGTGGTTCAGTATTGCATTATTTAAGAAGTTTGGCAACAATCCCAGTACTGAAAACATCAGTCTGTTGGTTGATGGCTTTCTGTTGCTGAATTATTTCATGGTGTCTTCCATGAGCGTCTGATGTTTTTAACACCTTTGTTCAGACGCAAGCTGATGTTTATTTCTGTAGGTATTGCCGCGCTGTGAAATCGCTCATCCCCTGTGATGTATGCAATGCAGTTGGAATTGCTCTGTTCATAGCTATATGCACAAAGAAATAAAACTGGTCTTCTGGTCACTTATGTTTCCTTTTCTTGATTGTAAAGCAGCTTGGTTCAAAAAATGTTCACACACCCCTCTTTACCAGCCCAGGCATGGTTGGGGGGGGGGGGGGGGGGGGGTTACCTGGAGAGTGGCAGCGAGAGGTGTGGTGTTGGTAGGGGAGGGGGGGTGTGGGAGGTGGAGAAATGAGAGATGGATAATTTCTTTGTAGAGCAATTCTGGGTGCCCCATATGCTTGATGACCAATTAAGTCCTTTTTGATGTATTTTTTGCTAGCTGCCATGTTTCCTGCAATTTGCACCATCATGATTCCACGTCTCGCCTGAAAGACCCCATGCCTGCGTAGCATCTCCTCCCAAGATGCTGGAGCGGGTCTTGGACACGCATGTACACACCCAGCTGATTGTAAGAAGGAGGGGGTCACAGCAATGTGAGGTGATTGAGTTGGCTGGTAACCTTGCTGGTGAAGATTGAATGCTGCTATGGGAAAGGGTAGAAGGCAGACATTCTGAATAAATGCAATTTCGTGTTAGCCCAAGTAAATTTGAACCAGTTACTTCATTTGGTCTATGATTATCGCGGGTGCCAGGTTCGCACATACAGGCACCCTGTGTGATAACGTGATATAAAAGCTTAGTGTTAAGGTGGAGTTGGGTATAGCTCTCGGGCTTTCAAAGGATGGGGGACAGAAAGGGAGAACAGGTTACTGACTTGGATGACCAGCCATGATCATATTGAATGGCGGAGCAGACTCAAAAGGGCTAAATGGCCTATTCCTGCACCTAGTTTCTATGTCACACAAACATGCATACTCTCACAACAAAAGACCATTTATGACAGTTCAGAATTTGGTCTTAACCCAATTTCTTGTGGCATTATTGCACCACAGCACGTAGTTGACAACCTATTGGTGCAAATCAAATCTCATGATTGCAGTGAGACTTTGCAATGTCAATCCTGCCCAGGATTACTTTTTGGCAAATCTGCATTTTAGAGCGAGACAGCTAGCCTCGCATATGCAGTTACCAGAGGTGTTGGGATCTAGCCCCTTCGCCTCAGGCGAGTGCCGTTCAGTAATGGTCACCATAAATGGGGACCAGACGGAAGAGCGTGTGGGGGGTCTCCCAGGGAGTCGGTGGTCCCCAGGCGCATGTCATTTGTGTAGCCATCTAAGATGGCCACTGGTAACACAAAATGGAAGACTGCAAAGAATGCAGGGAAAAACGGACATAGTAAAGAGCAAACAGCTTGCAGAAGCTTTTAGCATTGAGACACTTGCAAAAACCGGTTTGCCGACAGCTGCAGAGTTCAGGCAGCGCTGTAAATGGGAAAACAGTTTACATATTAATGAGGTGATACCGGGACAGTCCCGGGCACAATAGATACATTTGTATCAATCGATACTTTCAATAGCGAAGCAGACACAATGGAGCCAGCGAAGCCAGGACAATGAGTCCTAAGAACCGCCCCAGCCATCAAGGAACGGCCCTAGGATAGGGGGGTTCAAATCATATCGATTGGGAAAAGGCCCAATTGATCCCCAGCAGGTGAGGAAGCCCGCCCCAAGGGGCACGGACCCCCTGGGACCTATAAAAGAGAGGTTCCGCACCTGGTTCAGTCTCCTGTCTCCGGCCTCCGACTCCAGCCTCCTGTCTTTTACACCAGCCGTCGAGCAGCAGCCATCGATAAGTAAGTGGCAAACGACGATCGCTACTTGACCCAGGCATTACATATACTCTTGCCGACCGATAGTAACCCGAAGTTGAAGACCAGAACCGAACGAAGGCCTTGTTCCCTGACCTTGCCTGTTCCTTCTTAGATAAGTATTAGTCGTTTAATGGTAGAAGTAAGTTAGTCTTTAGCGTGTGCATGAGTGTTATTATAATTGTTTTATAATAAACTCTAATTGTTTTGGACTTACTAATTGGTGTACAGCTTTATTGCTTTGAACTTGACCTTGATACTTGTGACGGTGTCTTTTACGGCACCTGGCGACTCCAGAGCATAAAAAGAGAAACGGAGCCAAGTGAGTGTTAAGCACACTTACTCAGAACGAGCAACATTTGTGTAGGGTGGTACTGGCTGCTGGTGCCAACCTGACATCCTTGCAGTGCCACCTGGGCGCCAGCCTGACACTGCCAAGGTGCCAGGTGGCACTTCCTGCTGGCATGGCACTGCCAGGGTACCAGGTTGGCAAAAAGCCAAGGTGTCACTTTTCAGTAATGTTCAGTAACATTCAGTAATGGTCACCATAAATGGGGACCAGACGGAAGAGCATGTGTGGGGGGTCTCCCAGGGAGTCGGTGGTCCCCAGGCGCATGTCATTTGTGTAGGGTGGTACTGGCTGCTGGTGCCAACCTGACATCCTTGCAGTGCCACCTGGATGCCAGCCTGACACTGCCAAGGTGCCAGGTGGCACTGCCAGGGTACCAGGTTGGCAAAAAGCCAAGGTGTCACTTTTCATGCAGCGGCGATCAGTCTGTGGTGCCCTTCGTGGGTGTTGAGAGGTTGCGGGATGGGCCTGGGGCCCCCCTCATAGTAAATTGGGGGTTGGGGAGGTTGCGTCGGGGGCTCCAGAGATCGGGGTGCCATTTAAAAATGGTATTCCATCTCTGAACTGAGAAGTTCCTCAGAAAACGGGGCTATTTGTGGCTTCGGCCATAGCCAATGAAGTACTTTTTGAAGTTAGTCACTGTTATAATGTAGAAAATGTAGCAGCTGATGTGATTGTGTTTTTGGTGTTGAGCAAGGTTAAATATTGGTCAGAACACTGGGGATAACTTTGAAAGGTCCCAGACCTGAAACATTCTTTGTTTCCCTCTCCACAAATGCTGCCAGTATTAAAAATATAGAAAATTGGAACAGGAGTAGGCCATTCAGCCCTTCGACCCTGCTCTTCTACTCTATATTATCATTGTCCATCCTCTGTCTCAATGCCATACTCCCGTGCTCTCCTCTTACCCCTTGACAGCTTTACAGTCTCAATGTATTTCCTTCCTAAATATGTTCAAATATATTCAGTGACTGGAAAGCGTCCAGAGGAGGTTCACAAGAATGATCGCTGGAATGAAGAACTTGTCGTACGAGGAATATTTGAGGAGTCTGGGTCTGTACTTGTTGGAGTTTAGAAGGATGAGAGGGGATCTTATTGAAACAAACCAGATACTGCGAGGCCTGGATAGAGTGGACGTGGAGAGAATGTTTCCACTTGTAGGAAAAACTAGAACCAGGAGACACCATCTTAGATTAAAGGGACGATCCTTTAAAACAGATGAGGAATTTTTTTCAGCCAGAGGGTGGTGAATCTGTGGAACTCTTTGCCGCAGAAGGCTGTGGAGGCCAATTCACGTGTCTTTAAGGCAGAGATAGATAGGTTCTTGATTAATAAGGGGATCAGGGGTTATGGGGAGAATGCAGGAGAATGGGGATGAGAAAAATATCAGACATGATTGAATGGCGGAGCAGACTCGATGGGCCGTGGCCTAATTCTGCTCCTATGGACTTGGCCACTACAGCCTTGTGGTAGAGAATGCCACAGGTTTCTCTTTCCTCCCCCCCCCCCCCCCCCCCCCTCCCCCCAAACCTACTGAGTGATTAAGCTTTTCCTCTCAGTCCTAAACGGCCTACCCTGTTTACTGAGACTCTGGTCCCTTGTTCTAGACCACCCTCTAGCTAGGGGAAACCGCATCCAGTCTGTCAAGTTTCAATTAGATCCACTCCTCTAAATTCCAGTAAATACAGGCCCAGTCTCTCCCCACATGACACTCCTGCCACCTTGGAAATCAGTCTGGTGAACACTTGCTGCACGCCTATGGCAAGTATATCATTTCTGTTAAGGAGACCAAAACTGCAGACAATACTCCATGTGTGGTCCCACCAAGGCCCTGTGCAGATGCTGTCGGACATTCTTGTTCCTGTACTCCAGTCCGCTTGCAATGAAGGCCAACATGCCATTAATCTTCTTAACTCCTCGCTGTACCTGAATGTTTCCTTTCAGTGACTGGTGTACGGGACACACTGGTCCCTGTGTCAACATTACCCAAATCTATCACCATTTAGCTAATACAGTACCTCTGCCATTTTCTTTCCCTCCAAGAAAGCACAACAGTGCCTATACTTCCTCAGGATAATAAGGAAATTCTGCATATCCACATTGACTCTTACCAATTTTTACATGTGCACCATAGAAAGCATCCTTTCTGGCTGCATCACAGCCTGGTATGGCAACTGCTCAGCCCAAGCTCGTACAAAACTGCAGAGTTCTGAACACAGCCCTGTCCTCCACAAACCTGCCTCCCATCCATTGACTCTGTCTACACCTCCCACTGCCTTGGGAAAGCAGGTAGCATAATCAAAGACCCCTCCCACCCGGGTTCTCTCTTCCAACCTTTTCCATTAGGTAGGAGATACCAAAGACTGACAACATGCACTAACTGGTTCAAAAACAACTTCCCTGCTGTTACTAGGCTCCTAACTGACCCTCTTATGGACTGAACTGATCTCTCCACACATCATGGGGCTTTTCACAGTAACTTCATTGCAGTGTTAATGTAAACCTACCTGTGACGAGAAAAGATTATCATCTTCTCTACTGCGTAGCACTACACGCCGTATGCTTCATCCAATGTTTATATATTTACTTTGTTTATTTGTCATATGTCCTATGTTTTTCATGTATGGAATTACCTGTCTGGACTGTACGTGGGCAGCACGGTAGCATTGTGGATAGCACAATTGCTTCACAGCTCCAGGGTCCCAGGTTCGATTCCCAGCTTGGGTCACTCTCTGTGCGGAGTCTACACGTTCTCCCTGTGTGTGCGTGGGTTTTCTCCGGGTGCTCCGGTTTCCTCCCACAGTCCAAAGATGTGCAGGTTAGGTGGATTAGCCATTCTAAATTTCCCCTAGTGTCCAAAATTGCCCTTAGTGTTGGGTGGGGTTACTGGGTTATGGGGATAGGGTGGAGATGTGGGCCTGGGTAGGGTGCTCTTTAAAAGAGCTGGTGCAGACTCGATGGGCCGAATGGCCGCCTCCTGTACTGTAAATTCTGTGATTCTATGAATACTTTTCATTGTACCTCCATACATGTTACAAATCCAAAATGGATAACTTCACATTTAACCACCTTATACTGTATCTGCCATCCATTTGCCCACAGATGAACGTTTCTATATCAGTTTGAAACCTCTTTACATCCTCCTCACCACTCTCATTCCCACCAAGTTCCATGTCATCAGCAAACTTGGAAAGAGATGTTAATGGAAATCTGAAAGCCAACATCACTGTTGTTTTAGAGGAAAAAGCAATGTAATTTAGCAAGTTACTTAAGACAACAAGCAATCAAAATATGTTGCTGCCTGGAATCAAATGGAAATGTTCGATTTCAGTTTTAAGAATGAAAATATTTTATTCGACCATTAAGATTTCTTCAGGGCTTATGATTGAGATAGGATTAAGTAATTGAGGGTAGACGATAGAATCAGGAAATCAAAACAGCAAGTACAACTCGCCATTGACTAAGAAGTTTAAATCAAAACTAATTTATGTTACACTATTTGATTAGGTTCGCACATATTACTGAGTTACCGATAATAAAATAATAGTACTGAATCTGTGATACAGCAATTAATAATCTCTAATTTATAAACTGCACTATCAGTCGACCTCACACTATCCTTCTACATTGGAATCTCCATCAGCTTCTCCCAGCAAGCCTAGAGACACAGCCTTTTATATGATCACTTAGTAACACCATCTAGTGTTGATGTGCATGTAATTTCTCTTGTTGACCTTTTACTATACTTGTACTATACATATCATTAAAATTGGTAAATGTTCTCTTGGTAATGTTTGTGTCCTGGTCTGTTTTATTTAAGATAACAATGTTTGATATTCTGGTCACCACCCAAGGCATCTGGACTATACTTGGTGGGATGAGCAATAATTTTGTGATTTTTTTTTGATAAGATCATAAAGTTCAAGAATGTGGCATGACAATGAGGCACTGTGTATGGGTGCAGATGAGTTTCATGTGAAGTAGCTAATAAACTGGAAACCAGTTTGGAATATACCCTTTCAAGGGGTTGAAATTCCTTGCCATTATGCAGGGGCTGGTTTTGCTCACTGAGCTAAATCGCTGGCTTTTAAAGCAGACCAAGCATGCCAGCAGCACGGTTCGATTCCTGTACCAGCCTCCCCAGACAGGCGCTGGAATGTGGCGACTAGGGGCTTTTCACAGTAACTTCATTTGAAGCCTACTTGTGACAATAAGCGATTTTCATTTCATTCATTTTCATTTCATTAAAGAGCAGGTCCCTTGCATGATATTTTGAATGATATTGAGTGAGGTGATTTGCAAGGGTGGGGGTGGTGGTGGTGGTGGGGGAGGGTGGGGGGAGAAGAGTGTCAGAAAGACAGGGATATCAATCTAATTCAGAGATCACACTCCAGTTATAATAGATTATGGAATTTAACACCAGTTATGTGAAGCGAAAACTGGAATCTTAAAGCGTATTTTCTCAAGGGCGAGAGAAAGAATAATAATGAGAAGGGGTGAAGGAGTAAGATCTCACTCTGAAAACTGCAACCTTATACGTGACTCACAAGTTGAAGTGACATTTAATCCACTTGGGAAGCAATGCATGAAATTAATAACACAGCAACTGGTCAAATGCTGTTAAAATGATGAGTTACAATGACATGGGTGAAACCAATCTAGTATCCACACTTACAGAAGGAAACACAATAAGCCACACAACAGTAGAGTTATTATGTGGGGCATCAAATGCCCAGGCAATCCCAGACTCGAGATAGAGAAACCAATGCTAAATGATTTATTTTTAGTTTAGTTAACACATAATCTAAGTATGTCAGCTCAATTTGATTTTATAGTGAATTCTGGGCCAGAAGCTCATCTCGTGACTCCGTCTTGGCATCATACTCAAATAACAAGGGGGGGGGGAAAGCATATGGCCTGAAGGCAGTGATGTGAGACATCAAAGTTGTCGTCAGGGCTTATGATTGAGATAGGATTAAGTAATTGAGGGTAGACGATAGAATCAGGAAATCAAAACAGCAAGTACAGCTATCCATTGACTAAGAACCGCAGCACGGTAGCATTGTGGATAGCACAATTGCTTCACAGCTCCAGGGTCCCAGGTTCGATTCTGGCTTGGGTCACTGTCTGTGCGGAGTCTGCACATCCTTCCCGTGTGTGCGTGGGTTTCCTCCGGGTGCTCCGGTTTCCTCCCACAGTCCAAAGATGTGCAGGTTAGGTGGATTGGCCATGATAAATTGCCCTTGGTGTCCAAAATTGCCCTTAGTGTTGGGTGGGGTTACTGCATTATGTGGACAGGGTGGAGGTGTTGACCTTGGGTAGAATGCTTTTTCCAAGAGCCGGTGCAGACTCGATGGGCCGAATGGCCTCCTTCTGCACTGTAAATTCTATGAAACCTTCTATAAAGTTGAACTGGTACAAACTATCTACCTCCCTCACAATTGAGCCCATTGTGTTAAAATCTAGTACTAACTCATTCGTGCTTGTGCATTGAATTTGTGCAGTTTAATAATCTTTATTAGTGTCACAACAAGTAGGTTAACACTACAATGATGTTACTGTGAAAATTCCCTAGTCGCCACACTCTGGCGCCTGTTTGGCTACACAGGTAGAATTCAAAATGTCCAATTCACCTAACAAGCACATCTTTTGGGACTCGAGAGGAAATCGGAGCAGCCAGAGGAAACCCACGCCGACACTGGGAGAACGTGCAGACTCCGCACAGGCAGTGACCCAAGCCCAGAATCGAACCCGGGTCACTGGTGCTGTGAAGCAACAGTGCTAACCACTGTCACCCTAATTTGTAGTGTGTAAGAGATTTTTCATACTGACCAACCATTTTCGATTTTGTGAGTTCTGTAATTAACTCTTGTAATTCTTCAGTTCTTCAAAATACCGAACGTACTGCCATATTTAGTAGACCAGTCACGTTTGAACATTGATATGTATGTTATAGAGAATTTATGTCATATAAAAATGAAGTAACTCATTCCAAGTCACCAGAGAGGAGTAATAGCAACCTCGAGATAACCTGGCCAATGCAGTCATGCCAATTAAAATATCAATCATGGAGATATCAAAATATTATTTTACCTCAGCAACAAGTAACAGAAACAAACTTTAATGAGAGGGATGGTCCCACAAGTAACTGACCCCTCAGAAGGCCAATCAAGGGGACTAGGGGATCACTGAGCTTATTTGACTGAGGGGATCAAGGAAAATGATAACAGTAGATGACCAATTACTCTCTCGACAGAAATTAGAAATTGATCATTCCCACCTAGGCTAATAGCCCAAACGATTGGTCACACTGCAAGTTGTGCTTCAAATGAGTGAATAAACGGTAGCACAGTGGTTAGCACAGTTGCATCAGCGCTCCAGGTCCCAGGTTTGATTCCCGGCTAGGGTCACTGTCTGCGCGGAGTCTGCACGTCCTCCCCGTGAGGTGGGGTTACTGGGTTACGGGGATAGGGTGGAGGCATGGACTTAAGTGGGGTGCTCTTTCCAAGAGCCGGTGCAGACCCGATGGGCCGATTGGCCTCCTTCTGCACTGTAAATTCTATGATTCTATGACCTAGTAGTACATTGTGTATGGAACTGAGGGTTTGTTTGTAATGTCTGCTGTTCAAAAGGAAGTAACAACTGTCCTGTTTAGGTGTAACCAATAGTCAAACAGGAGGTTCTGAAGAGGTCAAATGGTCATCTTTAGATATTACAATCAGTTTGAAGCTTACAGTTCCATTTTACCGCAGCAGTTAAATTCTTCAGATCAGACTATGGGAATTGCCAATTATAATAGATATTACAAAGACACAATTTGTCTGAGAGGCCAGCGATTAGGCAGAGAGACTGCATATGTTACAATTAAGGTCAAATTGGTGTAACGGTACCATTGCGATGGCTCCAGCACGTCTGCTGATAGCAATAAGGGAGGGAGGTGATTCATGGCTGCACCCCAGATATCAGACTACCGATATCACTAACTAACAAGATAACATACGTGCCTTTGTAATGATTGGATAGTTTAATTAAGCATATGAACCTTTAATGTGATTGGTTAATTATGCTCACACTATGCCTGATGTAACCTTAATCGATAGTCATGATTGGACATAGATAACTAGCAACAAATTATTATTCTAATTTCTTGTAATCGAATCTCAAAGTATAACTTCCTGTACCATTCTTGAATCTGGGCATTCCTGGTGTCCCAAGTTGGATTGCCAATAGCCCTCGCTATAGCTTGTAAATAAAGACTAGTTTTTAATTCCGTCTGGTGTCTCATGAGCATGAAGGTGAAGTACATTACAGTCAGATTTTATGATTAAGTTATTTTTTTTCTCTCTTGATGCCTTGTACACTATGTACAAATCTGGACAATCTGCTTTTACATCAAAGTATCACTGCCCCACTGGGTCAGTAGTGTGGAGGCAGTGTCAGCGCACCTCCCTCCCCCCCCCCCCCCCCCCCCCCCCACCTCAAGACCATAATGAGCTCCTACAAACAGCAATGTGGGAATGGCCAAGAACTATATCCCTAATTATCTACACTAAGAGATGACTGGCATGAGCTTTGGGTCACCGCAAAGTGCTCTTTAGCAGATGTACTTTGGAGTTCAGTCGTTTGTGTTTTTTCTAGTTAAATAGTAAGAGGAGAAAGATACATTCAGCCGACCTGTTTCCAATAGCAGAGACCTGGGAGGCCATTTTCATACTTAGAGGCCGCGCTTTCAGATTGATTCTATAAATAAGAGTGCAATGTGTCGCACCCATGGGAAAAGCAAAAAGACCAATTCAACTTGGCACCTATCGGGAACTCCTGGGCTACCTTTTAAAAAAAAAAATAATTTTCAGCATGTGGACACCGCTAGTTAGGCCAGTATTTCTTATCCATCCCTAGTTGCCCTTTAGAAGGAGGTGGTGAGTTGCCTTCTTGAACCGCTGAAGTCCCTGAGGTGTAGGTACACACACTGTGCTGTCAGGGAGGGAGCTCCAGGATGTTGCCCCAGTGACGGTGAAGGAACGGCGATATATTTCCAAGTCAGGGTGGTGAGTGACTTGGAGGGGAACCTCCAGGTGGCGGGGGTCCCAGATATCTGCTGCTCTTGTGCTGTCGAAGGAATCTTGGTGAGTGACTGCAGTGCATCTTGTAGACGGCACACAAGGCTGCCACTGTTCGTCGGTGGAGGAGGGTTTGAATGTTTGTGGCAACTAATGTGTTCACACCTTAACTCCCTCAGACACCAGAGTTGCCAAGCCTCCAACTAATCTCTGGAACCCCGATGCTGAATTTAAAATTTACCGTTTAACATTTTGTTTATTCGGGGAAGGCATATTGGAGTTGGTGCTGCATGTAACTTGGAGGTTGTGTGATGAAACCTCCAGGGGTGTGCCCAGCCGGAGTTGCCAACCTGAGGACCAAGCTGGAGACTGTGCAGCCTTACTGGTGCATTTGTACAGATATATGTAATTGGCTATTCGGTGTACGCGACTGCTGTGGTCCTCACCGCCTGTAATGTTCCAATTGCTGTCGTTCATCGATGTCTCCTTGCCCCCTGTTCCATGTGTACAAGATGTGGAGATGCCGGCGTTGGACTGGGGTGGGCACAGTAAGAAGTCTTACAACACCAGGTTAAAGTCCAACAGGTTTGTTTGGAATCGCTAGCTTTCGGAGGAGCGGAGCTCCGAAAGCTAGTGATTCCAAATAAACCTGTTGGACTTTAACCTGGCACTGTAAGACTTCTTACCAAGTATACAAGGACAACAAGTCTTCATTAGTGTGCTCTCTGTGAAAGGCTTTTAATGATACGATGTCTGCCTCCAGCA
The DNA here is from genome assembly GCF_902713615.1 of Scyliorhinus canicula. Taxonomy (NCBI): domain Eukaryota; kingdom Metazoa; phylum Chordata; class Chondrichthyes; order Carcharhiniformes; family Scyliorhinidae; genus Scyliorhinus; species Scyliorhinus canicula. The sequence continues at coordinate 274,403,054 of NC_052147.1, read as the reverse complement.
GAAGTGTCATGACTATGGATAGCCAGAGGTGTCAATCGGACTGGTTACATTTCAAAACCCAACACCCCCCACCACCCCAATCAAGCATTTCTGTAAGTGGATGGAGACAGGGTGGAGTTTGAGTGTTTCCGATTTCGAAGGTGCTTTCGGGATCTTGTTCCGAGTTATTGTACTTTAACTGTAATATTGATCCTCTTCGTCTTCGCTTTTTGTTAGTTTTTATGTGTGGCATTTGCCATTTTGCTGGTACATTGCTCTGTCAATGGCTGTGATGAAAGGGATCATTGATCCTCCAAGGCTACAGCCTGCCCGTGCCGAGCAACACCCTAGAAATATGAATGATGATATTCAAATAACAAATTAAATTTAATGGCTTTGGGCGATGAGGTTGTCAGGCCAGGAGATTGGTGTTAGCGTGCTTTCCAACAAGGCGGGATGGCACCTGTTCAGAGTTTCCCCCTGCGAATGATGTGCAGGGATAATCAGAAGTAACGTCTAGTGGAATATGATTACCATAGCGCACAAAAGCCAGGTTGGCGCTCCAGTATCGTACTGACGGAGGGCTGCGTCATCAAAAGTGCCATTTTCTGGATGAGAGCTTATACTGGGGCCCCACCTGTCCTCTCGGGTAGATGTAAAAGATCCCACGGTGCAATTTGAAAGCAGCTCAATGGAGATCATCTCAATGCCTTGGACCTGTATTTCACCCTGCCCCCCACCCCACCCCCCGATCGTCTATTTTGTTTCAAATCTGGTCAGTTTGTGGAATCTTGCTGTGCACAGATAGCCTGCTGGGGACTGTGCAGCTTTACTGTTGCACTGGTACAGAAATATGTAATTGACTGTTCGGTGTACGGGAGTGCTGTGGGCCTCACTTCCAATTGGTGTAGTTCATCGATTTCTCCTCGCCCCCCCCCCCCCCTGTTCCATGTAGATAAGGACAGCAAGTCTTCATTCACGTGTTCTCTGTGAAATCTTCTCCACTTCAAGGGTGATCACACTTCAAAAGCACCTCATTGGCTGTGAAACGGTTTGAGATGTACACCAACCGTGAAAGGTGCCACATAAATACAAGTCTGTCTTCCTTTATTGAAAGGTTTCACTTATAGTGTGAATGTGGTGTTCTTGATCGGAGAAACAATAGCTACTAACCTTCCCTCAATGCCAGTGGAATTCCTCTTTGGGGTGAGGCCAGATAAGTGTGTCTTCAAAGTAGCTCATAGCCCCTGTTAGACCTGGCTTTCTGGCTCACATGGTGGCACTTTCAGCCCTGGATCAAGAGGTTGGAAGTTCAAGTCCGGCTCCAGCCGTACTCCAATGCTTTACTGCTGTTAGGAGTTTAGCTGGGGCTTCAAACCAAGGTTCTGTCTGCTCTCTAGGTCAGAATTAAAAGATCCTGTCATGTTGAAGAAGAATAAGGGGAGTTCTTACTGAGTTGTGGTCAATACTTATCTTTTAACCAACAATTATGAAACGGTAGATTCGTGGAGTTCAATCTCCCTCCAGTCCCCCAGTAGACCAGACAAGGTTCAAATTCCTTTGTGGCCGTTTCTACGAGCAATTCGATCCACTGGAATTCACATACCGCCACAGATGGTCCACAGAGGATGCCATATCTCTGGCCCTGCACTCATCCCTGGACCATTTCAACAACAAGGAGATCAGACTACAGTTCCACCTTCAACACCATCATCCCAGCCAAGCTCGTATCAAAACTCCAAAACTTAGGACTTGACTCCTCCCTCTGCAACTGTATCCTCAACTTCCTGACCCATAGACCACAATCAGGGTAAACAACAACACTTCCTCCACGATAGTCCTCAATACCAGGGCCCCACAAGACTGTGTAGTTAGCCCCCTACTATACTCCCTATACACTATGACTGTGGCAAAATTTGGCTCCAACTCCATCAGCAGGTTTGCTGATGACACAATCGTAGTGGACCGGATCTCGAAAAATAATGAGGCAGAGTACAAGAGGGAGATAGAGAACCTCGTGGCATGGCGTAATGACAGCAATCTCTCCCTCAATGTCAGCAAAACTAAGGAGCTGGTCATTGACTTCAGGAAACAAAGTGTCGTACATGCCACTGTCTGCATCAATGGTGCCAAGGTGGAGATGGTTGAGAGCTTCAAATTCCTTGATGTGCACATCACCAACAATCTGTCATTTGATTTGATTTGATTTGAATTATTGTCACATGTACCGAAGTACAGAGGAAAGTATTTTTCTGCAACCGAGGGAATGTACACAGTACGTATATAGTAGACAAAAAGAATAATCAACAGAGAACATAGACAAATGGTACATCGACAAACAGTGATTGGTTACAGTCCACCCACGTCGACGCTACGACCAAGAAAGCACAACAGCACCTATACTTCCTCAGGATAATAAGGAAATTCGGCATGTTCATATTGACTCTTAACAACATTTACAGATGCACCATAGAAAGCATCCTATCTGGCTGAATCACAGCCTGGTATGGCAACTGCTCGACCCAAGACCATAAGAAATTCAGAGAGTTGTGAACACAGCCCAGTCCATCACATGTAACTGCCTCCCATCCATTGACTCTGTCTACACCTCCCACTGCCTTGGGAAAGCAGGCAGCATAATCAAAGACCCGTCCCACCCAGCTTACTCACTCTTCCTACGTCTTCCAAAGTCTTCCATCGGGCAGGAGATACAAAAGTCTGAGAACACGCACGAACAGACTCAAAACAGCTTCTTCCCCACTGTCACCAGACTCCTAAACTACTTTGTTATGGGTGAACTGATCTCTTCACACATCTTCTCTGCTGAGTAGTACTACACTTCATCTGTGTCTATGTATTTACAGTGTGTGTATTTATCGTATGTCCTATGGTTTTCTTGTATGGAACGATCTGCCTGGACTGTACGCAGAACAATACTTTTCACTGCGCCTTGGTACACGTGACAATAAATGAAACCCAATCAAGACCGCACATCAGCTGAGGGACGGACTCACCGATCAATGTCACACATGATACACAGATACATAGATACATAGAAGATAGGATCAGGAGGAGGCCTTTTGGCCCTTCGAGCCTGCTCCGCTATTCATCACGATCATGGCTGATCATCCAACTCAATAATCTAATCCTGCTTTCTCCCCATAACCTTTAATCCCATTCTCCCCAAGTACTATATCCAACCGCCTCTTGAATATATTCAAATTTTTAGCATCAACTACGTCCTGCGGTAATGAATTCCACAGGCTCACCACTCTTCCCTCACATCTCTGTACGAAATGGTTTCCCCTGAATCCTCAGGCTGTGACCTCTGGTTCTGGACACACCTATCATTGGTAAGATCTTCCCTACATCTACCCTGTCTTGTCCTGTTAGAATTTTACAAGTCTCTGTGAGATTCCCCCCTCATTCTTCTGAACTCCAGCGATAACGATCCCAACCTAGTCAATCTCTCCTCATATGACAGTCCCGCCATCCCTGGAATCACTCTGGTAAACCTTTGCTGCACTCCCTCGAGAGCAAGAACCTGTGTTACAGACATTTACATAAACCAGTCATTAGCCTCCCTTGTCAACAATTAGTCAGACACGGGGCTACGCAAGCTGCCCTTGTGACTGCACCCCCCCCCCCCCCCCCCCCCCCCCCCCGCATAGTAAGTGTCCAGTTCATTTGTCCTTCATTCAGATTGCTTCATTCTAACGGGCTGCTCTGGCCAATCACATCCATTCAGCGCACTCTCATGAGAAGCAATTTCACAAATGGCGGTTGTTGTGTTATTCTTCATGTAGCATAAGCTGCTTCCTTGATGACAAACGAAGGTTCAGACTTGGAGATAGGTTTAACACATTTATTGAACAATTCTCCTACTTGAGTTCGACTCTCCCGTTGATCTTACTATAGTAACTCAATCTAACTAACCAGTCTGCTCTAATCCATGCGGTGGGTGTGATGCTTCCTGATCTGCCCCTGTCTCTCTGAGTGTTGCCTATGGAGAGAGAAAGAGCATGTGTGCCCTGTCCTTTTCTATGGGTAGCCCCCTTGTGGTAGTGTCACCTCTGGGTGTGTCGTGACTGCCCATTGGTTGTGTTCTATCTTACTGACCTATTGGTTGAATGTCTGTGTGTCATGATGTCTCTGGTGCTCCCTCTAGTGTTTACTTAGTCCCAGCGTATTTACATTAACCCCTTGTGTGTTTACAGTGATGCACATCACCACAGCGGTGGATATTGTGGCTGAGCCATTCCAGGCTCTTCCTCCACCTCCTCTTCCCACCCAACCCTGAATGTTTAAAGGAGGCCTGTTAACTCCTGACTTCAGTTTCTGCTGTCAACTTAACAGACGCAGGATAGATGGAAAGGGAAGAGATTTAAATGCAACAGGACTACTTACATTTATACAGCACTGTTCACAACCCCGGGATGTCTCACACCGCTTTCTAGCCAATGGATCACTTTTTGAAGTGTAATCGCATCAAACGTAGGAGGCAGCAACGTGGTAAGGAGAAGTTTCACAGTAACTTCATTGAAGCCTACTCGTGACGATAAGCGATTTTCATTCATTTCATTTTCATTCATTTCATTTTCATTCATTTCAGTTAATTGGTTTTAGTTTTGTTGCTGTGGGATAAATATTGGTCAGAACGCTGAGGAGAATCTCTCTGCTACCCTTAATAGTAATCTTTATTAGTGTCACAGGTAGGCTTACATTAACACTGCAAAGAAGTTACTGTGAAACGTCCGTAGTCGCCACATTCCAGCGCCTGTTCGGGTACACAGAGGGAGAATTCAGAATGTCCAAATTACCTAACAGCATATCTTTCAGGACTTGTGGGAGGAAACCGGAGCGTCCGGAGGAAACTCACACAGACACAGGGAGGACGTGCAGACTCTGCACAGACAGCGACCCAAGCCGGGAATCGAACCTGGAACCTTGGCACTGTGAATGAATGAATTAACCACTGTGCTACCATACCGCCTGCCTCACCTGTTAACGTGCTGTCAGCAAACCTGGATACCTTGCTCCTTGTTTCTTCGTTATTAAGTAATGCAGATTGTGAGTAGCTGAGGCCCAAGAACTGATCCCTGGGGTAGACAGCTGGTTACTGCCTCCTGCCTTGAAAATGCCTTGGTTTCGTTCTCCGCCGCTCTGCTTTCTGGCCATTAACCAATCCTCAATGCATGTTAATATGTTAACCCCAAATCTCTGAGCCCTTACTTTGTGCAGTAAGCTTTTGTGTGGCACATTGTTAAAATGCCTTTTGGAAATTCAGATACACCACATCCCCAGTTTTCCCTTTATTTACACTGTTGTTACATCCTCAAAAAACTCGAATATACTTGTCAGACAATTTTCCTTTCATAAAACTCCCTGCCTCTGTCTGACGCAATATGATTTACGCTATGAGTGCATTGTTAAGACTTTCTCAAAGTCCAACAGGTTTATTTGGAATCACTAGCTTTTGGAGTGTAGCTCCTTCATCAGGTGACTCACCTATTGAAGGAGCAGTGCTCCGAAAGCTAGTGATTCCAAACAAACCTGTTGGACTTTAACCTGGTGTTGCAAGACTTCTTACTGTGCTCACCCTAGTCCAACGCTGGCATCTCCACGTCAAGACTTTCTTAATAATAGATTCCAGCCTTTTCCCACCGACTTATGTCCGACTAACTGGCCTGTATTCCCCTGTTTCCACACTCCCTGTCTTGATTAGTGGTGTTACATTTTCTGACTTCCAACCCAGGAGGGTCCACTAGAGAATCTAGGGAATTTTGGAAGATCGCAACCTGTGCATCCATTCTCTCTGCAACTCCCTTTTTTGGAACTCTGGGTGGCACGGTGAGCAATGTTACTTCACAGCGCCAGAGTCCCGGGTTCAATTCCTGCTTGGGTCGCTGTCTGTGCAGAGTCTGCACATTCTCTGTTTGCGTGGGTTTCCTCCGGGTGCTCCGGTTTCCTCCCGCAAGTACCGAAAGACGTGCTGTTAGGTAATTTGGACATTCTGAATTCTCCCTCAGTGTACCGGAACAGGCGCCGGAATGTGGCGACTTGGGTCTTTTCACAGTAACTTCATTGCAGTGTTAATGTAAGCCTACTTGTGACAACAAAGATTATTATTACAGGATGTAGGCCGACAGATCCTGGGAATTTCCTCCGCAGACGCCACATAAAACTGAGTCCTGACCTGGCCACTATCTCAATGCATGACATAGGGGAGGCAGTGATATTATCACTGGACGAGTAATCCAGAGACCCAGGGTAATTCTCTGGGGATCCGTGTTTGTATTTCCCCCGCCTCCCCCCCCCCCCCCCCCACCCCCATGGCAGATGCTGAAATTTGAATTCAATAAAAAATGAATACTCTGGAATTAAAAGTCTAACAATGAAAATGAAACCATTGTGGAATGTCGTAAAAACCCAATCCAGACATCCTCTCAACATTCACCCTGTCAGGTCCCCTCAGGATCTTTCTTGTTTCAATAAAATCAGCCCTCATTCTTCCAAACCTCAGTGGATACAGGCCCAGCCTGAGATAATTGGTTGGGTTTATTGAAAAATCATTATGGCAGCAGACATTACAAATAAAACAAGTGATCATAATTTATTACATAATTAAGCGCAATGATTAAAATGAAAATAAAGTGAAAAATAACAAAAAGGTTCGCGCAAATGTTCAGATATCTACAACACGTTGCAAATTGCAGACCTCCTTAGCTCACAAAATAAAAGCGTTAAGGGCTACTCCACTTGGCATTTTGTACTAAAGTCCATAGATCATTGTGTTGTCAGGTTGAAATCATTAAATTCTCAATCGTTTACATGGTATTAAATTGTGCTTATATAGGGGAGATAGGAATCACCGCCAAGGACATTGTGCAGGGGTTTAATCAAGGTGAGGAAATTGGATATTTCTCCTTAAGGCAACAATTTGGAGGGACAGGAGATAAGAACAGGGGAGAGTGGAGACTAATAGAATAGCTCTTTCAAAGGGCCAGCACAGACACAGTAAGATGAATGGCTATATCTTTCTGCAATTTTAGTGATGGACAATGGGGCACTTTCCATTTTCACCTCCCTATTTACAGTGAGCCTCAGTTAAAAAAAAGGTTTGCAAGAAAGGATATTTCCCACACAAACACAGTAAATACTGGACAATCTCAGCAGGTCTGACAGCATCTGTGAAGAGAGAAGGCTTTTTCATGGAATTTACAATGCAGAAGGAGGCCATTCGGCCCATCGAGTCTGCAACGGCCCTTACAAAGAGCACCCCATTGAAGCCCACGTATCTACCCCATCCCCGTAACCCAGTTACCCCCACTTAACATTTTTTGGACACTAAAGGCAATTTGGCATGGTCAATCCACCTAACCTACACATCTTTGGACTGTGGGGGGAAACCGGAGCACCCGGACGAAACCCACGCAGAAACGGGGAGAGCGTGCAGACTCCGCACAGACAGTGACCCAGCCGGGAATCGAACCTGGGATCCTGGAGCTGTGAATCAACTGTGCTAACCACTATGCTACCGTGCTGCCGAATCTGGATGACTGCTTGTCAACGCTAGAGAGAATTGGAAATGGTATCAGATGTGGAGTGGGGGGGTGGGGGGGGGGGGGGGGGGGGGGGGGGGGGGTTGGGGGGGTGGGGGGGGGGGGGGGGGTGGTTGGGGGTGGTGGGGGGGTGGCATGAAGCGGCGGGACTGGATAGGGGGCTAGCGGTAGCTGGAGAATGATACAGGAGTCATAGACAGAAAGAGAAAAGGAATTTAAATACAGATGATTAAGGCTAATAAGAGTGCTGATAGTGGCGCATAAAGAGATTAGAATGTGTTAATGACAGAACAATGGTGAGCAGGTGTGTCAAAGGGCAACTAGGGTCAGGGAACGGATGGCCAGAGTGGGGTGGAGGGGACAATGGTGAGGGAAAAACAGATTAATGGACGAAATGAAGGTAGATTGATAGAAATAAAAATGGGGTGAAGATGGAGGAGGGAGTTCTCAGTCTGAAGTTGTTGGACTCAGCGTTAAGTCCGGAAGGCTGTAACGTGCCTAATCGGAAGATGAGGTGTTGGTCCCTCAGTTTGCCCGGGCTGCACTTGAACATTGCAGCAGGCCGAGGACGGACATGTGGACGTGAGAGCGGGACGGGGAGTTGAAATGGAAAGCGACAGGAAGGCCTGGGATCTGCTTGCAGACGGACAGGAGGTGTTCTGCAAAGCGGTCAGCAGTCTGCTCCAATGCAGTGTAGACCCCATTGGGAGCAGCAATTGCAATACATAATTCTACTTGGTTTGGTCATTTAAGGGTTTGTTCCTTGACAATACCCACGGTGGCCACTAGAGTGCGCCAGATAGCTTCCTGCCTCACACATCCCTGTCTCGGAACACTGTGATCGTGCCTTACCTAATCAATTACTGATATTTTTAGTCCAGCCCAATGCGATCTTTACAAAGGTCAATGGAAGGCAGGTAAAGAAATACTCTGATAACCTACACTCCATTAGTGATGTTCCAATACACCCTAAGCACTAGAACTTCCCCCCCATAACCTCTGCACCTCTCTATTTCTCTTTTTCCTCCTTTAAGGGTTTAGTGAGAGAAAGGAACTGAAGGAAATTAGTATTAGGAGAGAAATGGTATTGGGGGAATTGATGGGATTGAAGGCTGATAAATCCCCATAGCCTGATAATCTGGTTTAGCACACTGGGCTAAATCGCTGGCTTTTAAAGCAGACCAAGGCAGGCCAGCAGCACGGTTCGATTCCCGTACCAGCCTCCCCGAACAGGCACCGGAATGTGGCGACTAGGGGCTTTTCACAGTAACTTCATTGAAGCCTACTCGTGACAATAAGCGATTTTCATTTTCATTTTCATCTATTTAAGGAAGTAGCTCTAGAAATAGTGACTGCATTGGTTGTCATCTTCCAAGTTACGATAGACTCTGGAGCAGTTCCTGTGGATTGGAGGGTAGCGAATGTAACCCCACTAATTAAAAAGGGAGGTCGAGAGAACACAGGGAATTATAGAACAGTCAGCCTGACATCAGTCGTGGGTTTCATGAAGACACGGGGAGTACAAACCAAGTTGTAACAAACAAAACAAAGGTTTATTTGCAAGGCTTAAGGTACATAATAGGCCATAAGACACAGGAGTAGAATTAGACCATTCGGCCCATCGAGTTTGCTCTGTCATTTCATCATGGCTGTTATGTTTCTCATCTGCATTTTCCTGCCTTCTCCCCATAACCCCTGATCCCCTTATTAATCAAGAACCTATTTATCTCTGTCTTAAAGACACTCAGTGACTTGGCCTCCACAGCCTTCTGCGGCAAAGAGTTCCACAGATTCACCACCCTCTGGCTGAAGAAATTCCTTCTTATCTCTGTTTTAAAGGATCGTCCCTTCAGTCTGAGATGGTGCCCTCAGGTTCTAGTTTTTCCTACAAGTGGAAACATCCTCTCCACCTCCACTGGACCCTTATACAGCCTCAGAAGTACATCGCTGCTCTTGTATTCTAGCTCTCTCGACATGAATGCAAACATTTCATTTGCTTTCCTGCCAACTGAACCTGCACCTTAAGAGAATCGAGCTAGGACTCCTAAGTCCCTTTGTGCTTCTGATTTCCGAAGCCTTTTCCGATTTAGAAAATAGTCTGTGCCTCCATTCCTCCTTCCAAAGTGCATAACCTCACACTTTTCAACATTGTATTTCATCTGCCACTTCATCGCGCACTCTCCTCGCCTGTCCAGGTCCTTCTGCAGCCTCCCTGCTTTCTCAATACTACCTGTCCTTCGACAGATCTTTGTATCATCTGCAAACTTAGCAACAGTGCCTTCAGTTCCTTCTTCCAGATCATTAATGTATATTGTGAAAAGTTGTGGTCCCAGCACTGACCCTGAGGCACACCACTAGTCACCGGCAGCCATCCTGAAAAAGACCCCTTTATCCCCACTCTCTGCCTTCTGCCAGTCAGCCAAACCTCTATCCATGCAAGTACGTTGCCCCTAACACCATGGGCTCTTAACGTATTTAGCAACCTCCGGTATGGCACCTTGCCAAAGGCCTTCTGGAAATCCAAATAGATCCCATCCACTGGCTCTCTTTTGTCTAACTTCCTTGTTACAAACTCAAAGAATTCTAACAGATTTATCATGCACGACCTCCCCTTGACGGATCCGTGCTGACTCAGTCCTATTTTATCATGCACTTCTAAGTACTCCACGATCTCATCTTTAATAATGGACTCTAAAATCAACAACTGAAGTCAGGCTAACCGGTTTATAATTTCTTGTCTTCTGCCTCCCTTCCTTCTTAAACAGCTGTGTTACAGTAACCGCTTTCCAGTCCTCTGGGATCCTTCCTGCCTCCAGTGATTCCTGAAAGATCATCACCAATGCCTCCACAATCTCCTCAGCTATCTCCTTTCGGACTCTGGGGTGTAGTCCATCCGGTCCAGGTGATTTATCCACCTTCAGACCTTTCAGTTTCCCCAGAACCTTCTCCTTAGTGATGGTCACTGCACTCACCTCTGCCCCTGATTCTCCTGAAGTTCTGGTATTCAGGGGCTGGTTTAGCTCACTCGGCTAAATCGCTGGCTTTTAAAGCAGACCAAGCAGTCCAGCAGCACGGTTCGATTCCCGTACCAGCCTCCCCGGACAGGCGTCGGAATGTGGCGACTAGGGGCTTTTCACAGTAACTTCGTTGAAGCCTACTCGTGACAATAAGCGATTTTCATTTTTCATTTTCATCCATCTGGTGTCTTCCATCGTGAAGACTGATGCAAAGTAACTATTCAGTTCTTCTGCCATTTCTTTGTTTCCTATTACTACTTTTCCAGCCTCATTTTCCTGTAGTCCAATATCCATTCTTGCTTCTCTCTTACCTTTTATATATATTTAAAAAAAACTCTTGCTGTCTTCTTTTATATTACTAACTAGCTCACACTCATATTTCATCTTCTCCCCCCTTATTGCTTTTTTAGTTGTCCGCTTTTAAAAGCTTCCCAATCCTCTGGCTTCCCACTAATCCTCGCCACTACCTACTCCTTTTCCTTTCCTTTGATGCTTTCCTTGACCTCCCTCGTCAACCATGGATGTCTCCTCCTCCCCTTAGCATGTTTCCTCTTCCTTGGGATGAATTTCTGTTCTGCCTCCCTAATAACCCCCCCAAAACCCCTGCCATTGTTGTTCCACTGTCTTCCCTGCTAGGCTCCTGTTCCAATCCACTCTGGCCAGCTCCTCCCTCATGTCTTTGTAGCTACCTTTACATGTGCTGGTGTAGCCACCTGGGTTGGCCACTTTCCGATTCCAAAATGGAAGCCCGCTAAGAATGCAGGGAAAACTGGCCAGGAACAGGGAAACAAGCAGGTACAAGGTTTCCTGTGTATTAGGATTTGCAGAAACCCATACAGAACTGAAACCAGCAACTATCTGCATATTAATGAGCGATCCCCGGGAACAATTGGATACATTAAAGTAATCGAGACCAAACCAGACTCCCCGGCACCAGCGGGAGCCAGGACAAAGGAAGGCCAACGGACACATAGGAACCGCCCAGCGATCAGGGAACAGCTCCAGTATTGGAGAAATCGATTCAAATGATTGGGACTTAGTCCAATCAATTGGAACCAGGTACGGGGTTCGCCCAAAAGGGCGCAAAGCCCCTGGGGACTATAAAATAGAGTCCCCAAGTTCAATTTGTCCTTCTTGGCAGGGTCTCTCAGCAGCTCGAAACAACTCTTGACCGTGACTCTCAACAAGGAGAGACTTGCCTAGCAGCTGCACCAACCAAGTAAGTGTCCAGTCAACGCACGCTACGAGATAGGCGCTCCTAGCTACTAGTCCATACCAGCTTGAAGCCTGCAGACTCAGAATCGAACAAAACCATTGTTCCCCTGACCTTGTGGGCCATTTCCAAAGCTAAGTATAGGCCTTTTAGTGTTAGAAATAGTCTAGTAAGTAGAGTTTTATGCATGAGTAGTGATTGACTGTGTATATAATAAATGTGTTTTGATTTGAACCTTACTAACTGGTGTATTGAGTTATTGATCAGCACTTGAACTTGAACCTCGTGGAGGTATCATAAAGATACCTGGCGACTCTAGAGCAAAGGTGATTAAACAGAGCAAATTAAGCATAAAACACAACGAGCAACACTGGTCATGTAGTAAATGGGGAAGTGGTGGCATAGTGGTATTGTCAGTGGGCTAGTAAACCAGAGACCCAGAGTAATGCTCTGGGAACCCAGGTTCAAATCCCGCCACTGCAGATGGTGAGATTTGAATTCAATAAAAATCTGGAATTGAAAATGTCTAATGATGTCCATGAAACCAATATCGATTGTTGGAAAAACCCATGTGGTTCATTAATGTCATTTAGGGAAGGAAATCCGCCATCCTTACCTGGTCTGGCCTACCTGTGACTCCAGACCCTCAGCAATGTGGGTAACTCTTAACTGCCCCCTCAAGGGCAATTAGGGATGGGCAATAAATGGTGACACAGCCTACGATGCCCACGTCCCATGAACAAATTTAAAAAAAAATTGTTACATCTGATCTCTCTCAAGCTGCAGGGTAAATTCTATCATATTGTGGTCACTGCTCCCTAAGGGATCCTTCACCTGACGTTCCCTAATCAAGTCTACCTCAATACACATCTGTCAGATATGGTCCATCACCATGTAGAAATGCCAACTGGAGATACCACGGCCAGACGTGCACGCCTTTACGCTCAGCCGCAGTCAACGTTCGGGAAGCAAAAGCGAACGGTCGCTCCCCACCAGTCGGCATCCGATGGGCCAGAACGGCCCCAATCCCATAACGCGACACGTCACACATGACGATCAATGGCCCGAATGGTAGTGTGTCATCAGCCCCAGGATGACAGATAGGCAGGAAAGCCACCTCCTGCACCACACCCTTGCTTCTTAAGGAGCAGGTGCAGAGGAGTGAGTATGGCCGCAGGATTCAGGACAAAATACCCACAATAATCGACTCACCCCAGAAACGAGCGGAGTTCCGTCGCATCCTTCGGGGCGGGGGGCCAACTAGATGGCGCGCACTTTCCCCGTGACTGGGTGTAAGCTTTCATGGTCCTCCCGATAATCTGAGTAGGCCACCTCTCTTGCGTGGAACATGCACTTCGCCCAAAGCAGGCAGACGCCAACCTTCGAGAAGCGCCGCAGCGCCGCCTCCAGGTTCTTCACGTGCTCCTGGTCGGTAGTCCCCGTGATCAGCACATTGGCCAAATACATCGCGACGTGTGACAACCCCTGCGGGATATTCTCCGTGACACGCTGAAACATCGCGCACGCCAATGAGATATGAAAGGCAGCCCGGTATTTTCGTAGAGGCCACATGCGTATTTATCGTAACACATTGGCAAGAAGGGCAGCACGGTAGCACAAGTGGTTAGCACTGTGGCTTCACAGCGCCAGGGTCCCAGGTTCGATTCCCCGCTGGGTCACTGTCTGTGCGGAGTCTGCACGTCCTCCCCGTGTCTGCGTGGGTTTCCTCTGGGTGCTCCGGTTTCCTCCCACAGTCCAAAGATGTGCAGGTTAGGTGGATTGGTCATGCTAAATTGCCCTCAGTGTCCAAAGAGGTTAGGAAGGGTTATTGGGTTACAGGGATAAGGTCGAAGTGAGGGCTTAAGTGGGTCGGTGCAGAGTTGATGGGCCGAATGGTCTCCTTCTGCATTGTATGTTCTATGTTCTAAGACCCGTCAGGTTTAAGTTGCAGATACGCATTACTCATATCCAGCTTTATAAATGAGCACCCAGCAGCCAGCTTAACAGACAGGCCCGCGATGCTTGAACCTTGTAACCACTGCCTCCAGAGTGACTTATTTCCATCTGCCATCTCCCATCTCCCGTCATGGAAGTCTACCTCTGGAAAGATGGGGGTCACTCTACAATCAGCCAATCTCCTCTCAAGAGGGTCATTCCAATTGACGTCTGAACACATGTAAAAACCCTCACTTGTATTTTCTTGTGGTCGTGCCCTGAAAACCCCCTCCCTTTTCCCTTATTCCCCGTTGAAAAAAGAGGGGGACGGTGTGAAACCCCGTGTGCGTGTGCAAAAAGAAACCAACACTTTTATTTCCATCTTACCTTGGGTTTGCTGTGTGAGTTCTTCGTAGAGGATGGGAACATTTCCAAATGTAAGGGTTGGAGGGAAAAAGGCGCCACCGTTTTATAAAGTGGGGGGGGGGGGGGGGGATCAGAATCAAACAAAAACACCTTTCTGTTTGCCGATGGGTAGTGAGCTGGGCAGTTAAAATTGACCTCCCCCCGCCCCCGCTCCTCTCCATCACACCACCATTTGTGTAAGTAATAGAGCAGACGTCAGTCTTGCAAGGTACCACAATACTTTCTACACAGCAGGGAAACAGGATAGGACACAAATACGACACTAAAGATACACTGTGGATGGTGCAAACCGCAATGAGGAATATAATAGAAAAACTCAGCAATGTCAAAGGAGAGAAAAACAGAATTAACGCTTTGGGCCAAAACCTGTCTCCCGTCAGCAAATCATGTAGATCATGGGGGCGGTGAATTAAACGATGGTGCCTTCCGCGCCAACACTTTTTCGTCCTGCCCCAATGGAATATTTAGGAGATAATTATTTTGGATCGGAATCGCAGGAACCAAATGAGCGCTGGGAAATGGAATGGATGTTTGCAAGTGTTCCTTCCATTCTCTCCCTGTGGAAATCTGCAAATATCCCTATTTATAATATCCTTGTGGTAATATACGGGATATTTCTGGATGCATTTCCCCCTCAGGCAGTGTAAGTAAATATCTAAGACGCCATAAATTCACTGTAGGTTTCAAACCACATTCATTAGGCAACATCTTGTGTCTGGGAATAATTATTACTTGATCTCGTTCCTGCAGGTCTCGTACTGAATAACACCAATGATCTCAACTGCCACTGTTATGAATGCTGTTGAATTATTACAGTGAATACGAGGCTGGATTTCTCCATAATATTAAACTGTTAAGTGGTCATTAATAGTAATAATTCAGGGCTGGCTAACCACATCATTGAGCTAGTAACTGAATAATTCCACCTGAAATCTCCTCTATTCTGCAAGGTAGTTACACAGGCAATTAATATATTTCCAATAGTTTCCTGTCACGAATAACCTATGAAATAGTGCAGCCAGAATAATTTCATCTTGGTAATACAATTTCACCCTTTTTAAATTGGACTCACTTGTGAGTCCCAGGTAGCTGCAGTAGCTCAAGGCTCCTGGCAGTGGCGCTGCTGTACCCTTGATGGGCCCGCGGGTCTCAGCAGCACCATCGGCAGGAGCATGGTGGAACTGCAACGTTTTGGGTTTATGGCATTGGCCCAGAGGTTGTGGGTAGTCAGGGGAGATACTATGTCATTGACTAACATCATTGTAAATGGGGCAGTCAACTTCCAAAACTGCCCAACCCACAGACAGAGCTCACCCCCCCACCCCCCCAACTGACAGTCTAACCCCCCACGGCCCCACAGACAGAGCTCACCCCCCACCCCCCATACTGACAGTGATACCCCCCACCCCAACATACTGACAGTGATACACCCCACCCCCCCATACTGACAGTGATACCCCCCACCCCCCATACTGACAGTGATA